>NC_048223.1:73435244-73458832 GCF_002007445.2 Ailuropoda melanoleuca | reverse complement strand
ACTACCCTCCCCATTTTTCATCTGAGGTTGGGGGTAAGCCGACCCCCTGCTCCAGCTCTAGGGGGACCAATGTGGGATCCTGGCGCACGATCCAGGCTCCCATCTTGGCCAGCATGATTGGTTCAGGATGGGCACATGACCCAAGTTAACCAGTCATCACCCTTTCCGAGACCATCCCTGGGATCACTAGGTCTGAGGCGGGCGTCGGCTAGAGCTGCCAGGGCCACCTATCTCTGCCACCCTAAGGAAGAGGCAGCCTTTGAATGTAGCCAACACGTAGACTGAAAGAGTAAGAGACAGGTGAGTCCCGGGATACAGAAGCCAACTTATAACTCCATTTCCCAGTTATATGAAGCTAAAATTTTGCTCTTTTTCCTTATACAAATTTGAATTAGATTTCTTTCAGCTACAAACAGAAGGTTCCTGAGTCCGATATTCTTTATTAGGGAACGAATCCCCCAAATACCTACTGGGCCTCCCAAACAAAGGGCATCTATTTTATCTCAGGTTGGTTCTCCGATTAGAGCTACGGTGTCCCGTCACCCCACTGCAGAGGCACCAAAGCTGCCATCTGGGGGCTCCTCCACATTTTGTGGGGTGTTAGGGTGGGAGATTGCCTGCCTTTGCTTTCCTTTTTTTCTGCCTCCTCCCCCTATAACATCACAGAGATGCCAGTGGATTCTGAAAAATTCTGAATCTTTTTTTTTTCCAGGGCTAGACCTACACGTGTAGGCCTGATGGTGGGGATCCTCTGACGGGCTGCATCAGTGGGAAGGGCCCTCCCAAAGAATTCTTAGAAAGTTAGTTATTAGATGACACTATGCTAAGAAGGACAAGGACCCGCTGGAACTCTCATGGTGGTTTGCAGTTTCCAAAGCACTTTCATTTGATCCTCTTGCAGCCTTCCGAGGCAGGGAAAGCAGGGTTTGACGACCCATTTTACAGACAAGGAAATGGAGGCGTATGGAACTGAAGTGACACCTCCAAGGTCAGACAGCTAATGAGCAGCAGAGCCAGAGATGAATCCAGTGTTCTGGGTTTGTTTCCCCCCCTTTTTTTTCAAGGTCAGCCTCTCTTTATAGCACTGGGCTTCCCTCCAACTACCTCTTCAAATCTTGGCCTCAACCTTCCTTCCTGCCCCTGCCGCCTCCACTTGCAACTTCTTCCCACATTTCCCATTTCCACCAAAGCCAGGAGAAATGCTCTTCCAAAGAAGGCTCATTACACAAAGCATCTGAAGGGCCCCTGGCAACTCTCCACTTTATGATGACCGCCATTATTCGCAGCAAATAATGGAAAACAAACACAGGGACAGATGGCTCTCTTGAGTCCAGGTCTGCCCTGGACGGAATACAGGGCAAACAGAAAGCCCGTCTTCAGGAAATGCCTACCTTTGCCCTGCTCGATGAACTGATTCGGTACGAGATACAGAGGCTCTCCCTCCGTGTCTGCAACCCAGCTACTTGAGGACAAAAACCCAACCAGAACCCGAGACGCACAGATTTCACAGGTGGAGAGAATTTTTGAGACACTCCAATCATCTTCCCAGGTAAGGAAACAAAGACAGAGAAAGGGAAGTGAGCAGCCCAAATGCCATGGGAAAAGATAGTATTTTCTTTCCTTTGACCGAAAGTAATGCTATGTGGATTTGGGGCCCAAAAAATTAACTGAACACACCGCAAATCAAATATTTTCCAACTTACGCTTTGGGTAAAGGGCATGCTCAGAACCACGAGGCAGAAACAGCGAAATATTCAACTCAATTTACCCTAAAAACCTTGCCATCGAATTGGTATTTCCAATATCCTTACTGAGAAATGAGAAGAAGAGAAAAAATGGGAGGTCTCAAGAATGAGACAGAGAGCAAGCCCTTCTGAGAGAAGCCAGACACAGAGCGCCAGCTATCCCCAGGGACGCACAGCTCTGAAAAGGGACTTTTTGTTTAGCCAAGTCACCAAAGTAAAAAGGCTTCAGTATCTTCCTTCTTTTATTTATTATTCATACCCTTCCTACTCCAAAAAGGATATGCAGCAGCTAAAAGCCACTTTAGGGTTTAAAAAAAAAATTAAGTATAGATTACTAAAGAGCAATTAAAGAAAAACCACTGCCCATAAAAAATGTCCAAAGGGGTAAAAAAATAATAAAATTGTGCTGATGCATTTCCAAAAAACTCAGTGGAGTTTCAAAACTCTGAGTCCAGTCCCACAGGGTCAAGGTCAGCAGGAAAGGAAAAGGCTTGTTTCTCCCTTTGTCTGGAAAGTCACACAGCCCTTAACAGGTGGGGGCATTTCTCCATTGAGCTGAGTCCAATTTATCCCTCAGTGGTTTGGGATTACCACTAATTCTGTCACTGACTAATTATACAGTTAAAGCAGTGATTAACATTTAAAAAGGGAACAGCACGACGGTTTACTATCAAGGAGGCCCGCAATGTGACTACTCCAGGGGACCTCCTGGCTCTTGGTTGATAAAGGGGTGCAGGGGAGGTGAGGGTCAGGGGCACCCCGGTCCCAAGGGGGCAGGGAGTGGACTGGGGGCAGGTACGCGAGGCCTTGGCATCGGCGTCAATGCCTGTGTGGGGCTGTAGGATCCCTTCCAAAGGGAGGGTGGGCCCCAGGGCACACGAACTGAGCCCAACCATGAAAAGTAGGAACAGTTATAAGGAGCAAGGCTATAGTGTGTGTTAGGGTTGCACTGTGCACCCCAAAAAGATATACTGAACTCCTAACCCTTGGGACCCGGAAACGTGACCTTATTTGGAAACAAGGTCTCTGCAGATGTAATCAGGTTAAGATGAGCGCTGAGCCACATGTGGGGCCTAATCTGATTAGGATCCCCATAAGAGGGAAATGCCCTGTGATGACACAGGCAGAGACTAGAGACATGCAGCTGGCAGGCCAAGCAGCACCAAGGACTGCCCGCCACCACCAGCAGCCAGAAGGCACATGAAGGCAGGGGCAGGGCTGGGCAGGTGAGGCAGGGGAGGGTGCTGAGAGCCAACCAGCCGACCCAGGCTGTGCAGGGGGTCCTCAAACTGCAGGGCTTTGGTTTCACCCCCCATCCTCTTTCTGTCAACACCACTCTGTGTTCCTCAGAGGCCCTAAATATTTGGCCCCGTCCACACTGCAGAATAGGGAGGCTCAAAAGGAGGCGTGGGGCCCAGGCTGCTGGGTCCTGTTCCAGAAATGCCAGGACAGCATTCCCCAGCACGGCGTGTTACCACACATGTCATCACACTTAAGACGCGCCGTTATATGTAACACAAAGAATGAACGAACACCACCCGTTATAATTTTCAGGTGCATTGCTGATTGCAGAGACAAACTAAAAAGTGTCTCAAAATAGATGAAGTATGTAAGAAAAGATCAAAGGTTAGGGGAAAAGGCAGCTAAGCCAGATTCAACAGATTTCTTTTCCGCAGGACAGCTCAGGGCCTACGGTGTCTTGGCATCTGTTATGAATGTCTGAGAGAGGACTGCAGAGTGTTTTTCCCCAGACAGTCCAAATTCTGGGCCTTACTTTGAAAAATAGCTGATGGGGTAAGTGGCTAGATTACTAGGATAGCTGGATCACACTTAGAGACCCTCGACTCTGCAAATGTTTCTGAAAGAGTAAAGGAGAGCACCCCGGGGCTGACATATGGTCCCAGCATGACATATGGTCCTTGGACATGTTAGCCCTGGGCCAGTCACACAGGATCGGTTACCCTGTGGGCATCAGGTATCCCTCTGTGCTCTCCGAAGCCGAGCCAGAGTAGGGGCCCTCTGGGGGCTGCCCATACCCACGTTACCTCCCTCCCTTCCCTTAGCTGGAAGCAGCCACAGCCATGCCTCTCCGACAGCACTATGCTTATCCCGGAAAGGCTCAATGCTCCTCGATGTGGGTGCCAGCCGGAGCTGGGAAAAAGCAGGAGTGAACCACAAAGCCAGAGATATCAGGACAAAACCCCGGGCACACCAGAGCCCCATCACTCCGGTGCCCAGAATTTCTGTAGTCGTTATTAAAAAGTTAAAACTGCTGGTAACCAGGACCTCAAGGAAAACAAAAGGACGGAGGTGGGATAGATTTCCAACAGTCAAGAACACGAGAGAGACAAATGCCAATGCGTACGTGACGCAAGCCCCACCCATGGCCACACAGCCCACAGAGCATGTGGCCTCCATCAGCATCCAGATCTCATCCGGGACTTCTGAAGAGCACCGCGGACACGGCAGGACGGTCCCCCCGCGGCCGGTCCGCTCCAACAAGCCGTGTGCCCGCCCATCCTCTGTGAACACCAAGCGGAGCGCTGTTTTCCTGACACTCATTTTGCAGGCTGCGTACCACATGCTCCAAATCGAGGCTTGAAACGAAGCCTCCAGAGCAGGGAAGAAACAGCAGTGTGAGGGCCAGGCTCTCGGGGTGTGGACTCACAAACCCCAGAGAAACCTAGAGAAACCGGCCTTCGCTGTAATCTCTCCCTCCTCTCACGTGCAGCAGGTGAACCCCAGTCCAGAGCAGAGAACACCCCTCCGAGCAGGATTCCTGGGAGGGTACCAAGCTGGGGCCAGCACAGCACCCGCCCCTGCATACAGCTAGCTGTGGGTCAGCCGGACACAACAGCCTCCACTGAGCGTGCCGAGCTGTGCCCTCTCAGCTTCCGCTCTGCCGAGTGCAGGAGCTAAGCCCACTCCTCTGGAGAAGGGGATACTGACGATCGACGGGGAGCCCCCAACTCCCCTTTGTGGGGCACTGAACTTATATACAGATGCACACTGAAAGGAGAATTCTTTTCTCCAATTCTACCTCCCCTCACCATTTGTCTGCTCTAGGGGCTACCTTCATTTAACATCTATAAAATATTTTTAGAGGGGAACTTGAATCTCCCCTCTGAGTCCAATAGCCAGCTAGCCACTGGGATTGCTACTTATCTGAAAGGAGGTCTTGGTGCCCTGATGAAGAGATTTTTCCTAAAATGAACTCATTTGTTCTGGAACCTTTCATGGTCTAGAGACATCAGAGCAACGCACACAGCATCTGTCAGGCCCATACACACAACCCTTATCATTAGCCACTAGACAGTCAGTACAATGAGGGCAGATCAGCCTTGTCCAACCATGGTATCTCCAGTGCCTGGCACATGGTAGATGTTCAGCAGGCATATGTTGGATGCATGGATGGATGGATGGATGGATGATGGATGGATGAAGGATGGATGGATAGATGGGTGGCAGAACAGATGGATGAATGAATGAATGAATGAGTGGAGGAGTGAGGGAATAAAATGAACAAATGAAAGAAAGTAGGAAGGACGTTTGCACAGAGAATTCAGCTCTCGGAGCCCAATCTCTGGATGAGAGACTCACCTGAACCATCAGGAATGGACCTTACAAACGTTGGCAACATCTTGACTGTGGCTGTTGGATTAAAATCCCGGGAGAGGCCATTCTTCATCTCCTTCTTGAAACGAGTCATGATATCTATCAGGGTTTCATCGGAGAGCCGCATGGCATAGAGATACTTGTCAATCTGGGGGAAGGATAAGAAGGAAGGAAAGTGAGGCCAAGCCTGAAGAAGGTCATTTCAGCTTGAGTCTGGCAGGGGAAGGATAGGACAGGGTGAGATGCCCGCCTGTCTAGGACAATCCAGCTCCCACAAACTCTGACACACCACATGATCAGATGGACAGTCATGCAAATGCCATCAGCCATGTCGCTCAGAGCAGTCCTGCAAATGCTCCCAGCCCCAGTTCTTCCTGTAAAATGAACCAGGTAGCCTCAAGTCCCTTCCAATCCACGAATGTTACACGGAAGCTGCCCTTCAATCCCCAAGCACGTGCCAGAGGTGCCCTAAGCCTGCACATGACTCCTTTCCTCGGTGAGAAGGGGCTGGCTCACCCTCAGACGGATGGCAGTGTCGCAGAGGTCAAGAACAAGGGTGCCAGAGCCAGCCACGCGGGGCTCAAATCCCAGCACCATCACTTAACAGCTATGTGAAGTTCAGTTTCCTCAACTGAGAAGCTGACATGATAAACAGGACCTAACTCACAGATGAGAGTTTAAAGATCAGGTGAGACGGAGAAGCACTTAGAACACAGAAACTGCCCAATAAACATCAGCCATTAGTATTAACTAATGAGACAGTGGTGCTGGTGGGTTTCCCCAGGCATGATTTCTAGGTAGGTGGAAATAGTGGCCAAAGGGCTGGAATCCTTCAGAACCTGGGGCGGCAGGCCCAGAGCAGAGAGACCTTAACCCCACCATCCCCAAAAGGTATGGAGACAGCCCCCAGGCTCCCACGCCCATGGGCCAGGGCTGACATGCCCATACTTCCAAGTCATTCCAAGTACTGACCCAATCTGCTGCTCTTCCTGGGCTCCCCATCCTCCTCAGGGTTCCAAGGATCCTAACCTCGGACCCCTTGGATTGTCACTGGCTATTCTTCCTGCACAGTGTCTTCCCATTTATTCTCTCAGAAAGTATTTATTGGACACCTACTGTGTACCCGGCTCTAAGTCACCTTGTCTCACCATTCATTCTTTTTCCTTCTCTTTGGCTTAGGAAGCCCTGACAGCCATGTACCCGGATTTCTCATTCCTCATTCCTGATTCCTCCTCAGTCATTCATGTAATGGTTTTTCATCTTCCATCTCCCTCCCTTCCAACCCACCCTTTACACCACTGCCACAGTCCCCTTCTCCAAGTGCAAGCCTGCTCAATTCCTTCCCTTGCTCAAAGCCTTGCAATGTCTTCCATGTCCGACTCACCAACACTCTATAGGTGCGGCTTTGTGCTCTCTGAACTCCAGCCTAAACACTTCTACCATTCCTGGTGGGTCCCTGGGCTTTCCCAGTGAAAGCCCTTCCTTCTCTTCCCAGCTACCCAAATCCCCCCTACCCTTCCAGGTTCAGGTCAAACCTCACCTCCTCCTGCAGATATCGGAGTTCCTCAGGCTGGACATGACTCCTCCCCTCAGCACTGATCTCTCTGAACCTGTCACCTTTACAGTGTCTGCTCCATTCACCTTGACCCCTCAGTGCCTTGTACGCAGCCTTGCACACGGAAGGCTCCCAGTGGATGGAAAGAGAGATTTATGACCCAATGAGGCTGAAAAGACCTTGATGTTCATTTGCTTCTGAGAATGGCATCTCATGCTCACTTTGCAGGGTGGCTGGAAACGTCCTGACCCAAGGACACAGAGTCCCCAGCCCTAGGTCATTTCTGCATATTTTGAGCCAGGGCAGCCTTCTGCTCACTCTGGTCTCCATGCCTTGTGCTCCCCAGGCCCTGCCTGTCTCCTACCTCATGCACCATGAGCACATTGGCAGAGTCCCCCAGTGTCCTCTGTGGCCACAGACAACCCTGCCCCCATCCCCAAGCTCTCCTACCACAACCACCTTTTCCTTTCCCCCTTGTGATAAAGCCCTACAGAGAAGAGCAATCAGAAATCACCAAGAGCTAAAGTAGAAATTGCCAGAATCACAGCCTTAGGAGAAGACACGCTCTGTTCTACTCCCCAGGCTGGTACCAGATCAGCAGAACTTGCTGTCATGGTGCCCACAGTCTGGCAGGGGAGAGGCAGTCACGACACAAGGGTGTGTGAGCAGCCCCAGGAGCAGGAGTCTACTAAGAAGGCTTCCTGGAGGCGTGATGTCAGAGTGTGCATCCAGGCACAGTCAAGAGCGTGTGTGAAAGCCAAAGGCAAGGTGGGGGGTGGGGGGTTGTGCAAAGGACAGAAAGAAATTCAATATGGATCAAGCACAGTGTAAAAAGTGAGGCAACTAGAAAGACCGTGAGGAGCTAAATTGTGCAGGACCTCGTAATGCACATTAACAAATTCAGACTTGATCGCAAAGCACGGCGAGACTTGGAAAGACGCTGATGAGTATTCAACAGTGAGATTCGTGTTTCAGTGAGATCGAGCTGTCTGCTGGGCAGAGGAGGGCTGAGCAGGAGCAAGACCGTGCACTAATCAAAAATTGTCACATTGCTACTGTATCACGTGGGCCATGCTTCCGCTATCACATTCCCCACCCTCCATCATGATGGGTTTATTGACAGGCCTATATCCTCTGGTAAAACATGTGAGTTCCCAAGGAAAAGGAACTCATCCGCTTGCCTGGCACAAAAGAGGAATTTAATTCATCCTAAATGCAACAATACTACTCTGTGTTTATCTTATGGCTCACAGTATATCGAGCGCTTTCTTACCCAGTAGGTCACTTAACCTTCAAAACAGCCCTATCAGGGACACATTCTTGATCCCCATTTTACAGATGCAGAAACTGAGGCTCCACAAAGCAAAGTGATTAGTTCAAAAACACAGCCAAGAGAGTCAGGTCTCATACCTGCAAGTCTAACGTTGCTCCCTACAATCGCCCCCCATCCCTCAGGGGAGACCAGTTCCCCTATTCTGTGGAAGGCAGGCCCAAGTAAAGCTGCTGAGGTTTTCCAGCTGGACAGGAAGAAGCTTCTAGAAAAGCCAAGGCTCTCTGCAGCTCCACAGCCGTCCTGCCCCAACTCAAGGTGCAGGTTAGCACAGGGACACTGATCTGAGGGAAAAAAACCCCAAAGAGCCTAGAAGCTCAAAGGAGGAAGCAGGCTGGGGATGAAGAAGACAAGCCAGCCCCCAAGCATCTGTGGAGAGGAGGCTTCCCTCCTCTGGTTCAAGTTCATGAATCATTATGTGGGACAACCCCTCTCAGAAGAGATGTGGAAACGTGGTCCAAAGAGAAGGTGTAGGTTGGGGCAGAGCTGAAATGGAGCCTGAGGCCTCCTGGATCTCATGTGAATGAGAGTAAGCCAAGGGGAGCCCATTCCATTGTCCTTGGGAGCTCAGGAGGGGCCTCTGAACCAGCACAGATGCTGGGCCAGGGGTGGGCTGGCCGGCTAGGCAGTGCCCAGGGCAGGACTCAGAGGGTCTGTGGCACAAGGACTGGGGCCCTTAAAGCAGCGCAGTAAACACTGGAGTGAAGCCCATGTCAGGGGACACCTGCGGAACACTCCCAGGGGCCCAGAATGCCCAGAGGCCTCACTCCCCTGTCCACCTGGGAAAGACGACTGGGTTGTGGGTGGCGGGAGGGAGGGAGGGAGGGTGTCAGGCCAATCCTACCTGCCTGGGTGCTCCGGACCTCAGTGTGGCTGTGCCCCACACGAAACCCAGCAAGAGAGCTGCTATTCCTTCGGGGGGGGGGTGGCCAGCGGCCCAGGAGTGGAGGATGGCAGAGGGGGGCAGACCTGAGAAAGGACAGCTTCCGGTCTTCAGGGGTTTGGGTAAAGCCTGTGGTCTTTTCAACTTCTCTATTTCCACCCCTTCTCCACAGCATCTCCGGATCGTGCCTCTCCTCCCTGCATCCCTCCCTCTCCCTGACACATGCACAAACCATTGCTGCTCGGTGGCTCTGGCCGCACACTGGCGCCCAAAGAATCTCTCCTGTGCCTCCAACCCCTGCCTCGACATTTTGGTGACAGGAGGCCACAGCACAGCACCTCCCCCAGAGGCTGCAAGCGGCAAGCCTCAGCCTTTGGATCGTCTGTCACAGGCCAGAGGCTCCCAGGAATCCGTGGCAGGAACCCTTGGGGTCCCGGAGTGCTCCCTCTCACACGAGGTGTCTGACATGCACACGCAGGACTCCGGTCAGACTGGGAAGGGAATGGGAAGGTGCCGGGTTCCCAGACACCATACAATGGGTTGGGTCCCGCAGACTCTTGGCCAAGACTGACAACAACCCTGGTCCTGGCTCCAGGCACCTTTCACCAACCCCTGAAAAGAAGGTGCCCTCATAGTGTGCAAACCCTTGTCCTGAACTGTCCTTGTCGTGGACCAAGAAGGCCTGGAAGCTCTCAGCAGCTCCAGAAGCTGGACCACGGCAGAGGCAGGAGAGACACTGGAGGAGAGAATGCGACCCCACCACACTCCTCTGGCACAGAGACGTCTGGCTAACAAGAGAACCCGGGGGCCCCCGCATTGGGCCACATGCAAACATCTCTGTGCTTGACTTCAGCCCCACCTCCCGCTCCCAACAGATCAGGCACAAAAAACCAATTCAAGACTGGACATGCCCGAGGGAACACACCCTTGTGGCAGGAGGCACAGTCAGTCCTGGTGACCCAGGCATTTTAACCCCCAGTGGACGGGGACACGGCCATGGAAATTTTTCACTCCTTCTCTCCTCCACTCTCCCATGAGGACTAAGAACAAGGCAGGGCAGCAGGGGTGACAGCAGGTGCCCGGCACCAGCCTTTCAAGGGAACTTTCTAAGGGAGATGCTGTCTTGCAAAGACAACTGAGGAGCGGCAGGGGAGGGTTAAGAAAACTCTTGCTTAAGGACAGGACAGGGCAGATATTTCAACATCAGATTCACTTCTCTTTCCTAGGGAGGCTGACTCAGAAGAGAACCAGTCCGGGGTAATGAATGTCACTTGGATAATAGTTCGCATCTGCTGAGGGCTCTGCTGTTTATACACAGGACTGTCACACACATTGTCCAGTCTGGATGTCACAGAAAGAGATGAAATGAACTCACAGACGCCACGGCCGGGCATGAGGCGGGCACGAATAACGTTAGCCTGCATCCACCACCATGACCCAGGGTGGTAGGCAGGAAGGAGAGCGTTATCCCCGTTTTAGAGTTGAGGAAACGTAGACCCATGACTCACACCAGGTCTCATGGTTTGGAAGTGGCAGCCGGGTCTAGATTCCAGGTTTTCTAAGCCCTCATTTTGGGCTTTTCCTTACACCTTGAAAAGAACACAGGGCTGTGGATAAAGAGAACGGGGTTTGAACCTCAGATCTGCCATTTAGTAGCTATGTGACTTTGGACAATTTACTTAACTTGGCTGGGTCTTGCCTTCCTCACTGTTAAAGGGGTAATAATGCTTCCACTTCAGAGAGCTACCGGGAGAATTTTAAGAATGTGCCAAGAATAAGGTTAACATCAAATAACATTTCCCACCCTCCCATCTAAATAACCAAAAGGGAAGCCATCTCCCTCCACACCCTGGCTAACTGATAATTACGTGTCCTCGACTCCTTTTACCTAGATACCTAGGAGAAATGCACCGATTACCAAACATTACTGACCCATTCTACAGAAAAGACCACTAAAGGCAGAATAGCCAAATGCGCTAAACCACGGCAAATGAAAGACTGGCAAAATTCCTCTGAAACGTTGTACTGTTTTATTAGGGTTTTTTTTTTTTAACTAACAGTAAGTTATAGTAACAATAAGCAACATATACCTATTATTTAAAAAATTACCAACATAAAAGTGCATAAAAGTAAAAAGTCTTGAGTTCTTCCCCTAATCTTCCCAGAGAAATCCCCACTAAGAGCTTTATGGACTAGGACAGTTTTTCTACTTAAACACTCATACATACAGAGCTCACCTTTTTTATTTCATTTTACAAAAACAATCATACCAGGAGCGGGTGCGAGAGGGGGAAAAATGGAATCGTAAACGCTTTGTCCTTTGAAATCTTAACCCCCTCCTTCCTATTTCCTCCAGGACCTGCCTTTAAGACTTGCACT
Source organism: Ailuropoda melanoleuca (assembly GCF_002007445.2). Classification (NCBI taxonomy): domain Eukaryota; kingdom Metazoa; phylum Chordata; class Mammalia; order Carnivora; family Ursidae; genus Ailuropoda; species Ailuropoda melanoleuca. The sequence continues at coordinate 73,447,325 of NC_048223.1, read as the reverse complement.
AAGAGCCACGCTTAGATTTCCTCAGGACCCTAACTGGTTCAGTGATGAGGTGCAGACAGGGCAACGTGGACACCCATGTCTGCCTCTGGCCTTGATAGCCTGTAGGCACCTCAGTTTTTCCATCTGTAATGTGGGTGTATTCACATGACTTTGAACTATAAAGGCCTCTTTACTGTGCACAGCACTTTCATAGTGATCCTCAAACTATCCTGTCCCGAGACTCGGGGCCAGGAGACTCGGGGCCAGGAGACTCGGGGGCTGTCACTTCCAACACCCTAAGGAAAAATCAGAGGCCAGAGAGGTTCCTCAAACGGCCAGGGTGACCACTGGTCAGCAAGAGAACTGGGGTAGACACCGAGTTCCCCGGTTCCTGGTCCTGTGCTTCTTCCTCTGCAAGCTTTCTTGCTCCGCCCAGGGAGAACCCAGGCCAGGTGCTTCCTAGACCCGGGAGACGTGGGAACGCGGGTGGCATTAAAGCCACAGCCCCCACCACTCTGCAAGCAGCACGGCTCCGTCGCCCTGCCCAAACCACGCCGCTCCTCCTCACTGCCCGCCAGCCACAGCTGTCTGACCTGCGCTTCCTCCCGCACAGAGCCCCGGGAAGTTCACAACGGCCGCGAGCCCGGAGGCTGTGCCCTGCTGCGGGGCGTGCCGGCCCCGCCCCTCCTCCCGCCCCCAGCAAGGTCCCAGCCCCCGCTCCCGCCCGCCCGCCGGGGCTCCTCAGGGCCCGCCCCACCTCACTGCTACGGGCGGCGGCCCGGGGACCTGTGTTCCCGGCCTGCTCTGGGCGACTGGGAAGGCAGCTGGTGCTCAGCTCCCCGTGGCCACCAGGAGAGACGTTCTCACCCTGCAGAGCCCCCCACAGCAGCCGTCACCCCAGCACCGGCCCGCCCTCCCTCAGGCAGCCGGGGCCCTACCCACGGTTCTTCGCCCCCAAGGCCCCTCCTCGCGGACCCACCGTCCACTCCGCTGGTTCGGCCCGTGAAGGGCCTCTGCGCGCCTCACTCCTCCTCTCCCCCGACGTGCACCTCCACACTCACCTCCTCCGAGGGGCACACCGCGACCCGCCCCGCCCAGCACCAGCAGCTCCTCCGCGCCACATCCCCTCGGCCGTCGGCGCTGGCGGCGCGCGTGCTGATCTGCCCCGGCGGCCCCGCGGCCGCGCCGAGCGCCCTGCCCAGGAGCTGCAGCAGCACGCACATATCTGCGCCTCCCGCTCGTCCCTGAGCGCCCGGGGCACCGGGGCCATGCCCTCCCGGCCCTCCGCCGCCTCGCAAAGCCCTCCGGGTGTCTGCGCCTGGGCTGGGCGCCTGCTCCTCGCAAAGCCCTCCGGGTGTCTGCGCCTGGGCTGGGCGCCTGCTCGGCTGGGCGGGAAGGCCCCCGGTGACGGTGACGCCTAGCCAGGGAGCTCCCCCAGGGGTTTGCGGGCCCAGATAAGCACGGCTCCTCTTCCCTGAACGGCCCAGCCCCTCACGGCAGCCGCCTGGGCACCTGCGTGGGGCCAACAGCCTCTGCCTGAGGGACTGAGCTCCCACCCCCACCACATCTGTATCTCCAGAAGGACACCGAGCCCTACAGATAACCGAGATTCTCACCCCACTCTTCAGTCCTCCCAGAGGCTGCTAAATACCCGCGAGTCTCCAGAGGAAGTGTGTTGGGGAAATACATCCCACTTCAGAGGCTCCTGAGTGCAAGGTGCACGAACGTCACCGAGCAAACAGGGTCCCTTCGGCGTTAACACACTGCAAGGGGAGGTTCCCTTTCCCCAGGCTCTTTTCCAAGTTCGAGGTTTGCTCCCTCAGGCAGCCCAGGGACAGGACTGGGCTCTTCACCCTTATCGACCATCTTATTTACGCTTCTGAACCGCTAGCTGCCCTTCCATGCGCCCGGGCTGGGCTCCCCAGACAATTCATACCACACATCTGTGCACTCACGACAAATCAGGAGGCAAATGGGAAGCCCGTTCTTGAAGAGAAACTGAGGTCTGGGGAAGGGAGATGTTACGCAGGGATGGGGCCCGTGCTGGGCTCATCAACGTGCCCTGATCCAACCTGCACACTTGCGGGGGGGGGCACAGGAACCCCATCTTACACAGGAGGGAGCTGGGGCCACGAAATCAAGTGAGCAGCCCCAAGCACCCAGCAAGCCCTGCGGCTCCAGCTCCAGACTCCAAACTCGATGCTCCTCCCCTAATTCCCCAGGCTCCTCTTGCCAGGAGAACCGTGTAAGGCCTTGAGGTCATGCCCAAGGTCCTCCTGGCGACCTTGGTACCCACTAATATCCCACCAGAGGCGCTTCCTAGCTGGTGAGAGAGACCAAGCTGTGGCCCAGGGTGAGAACAAACCTGTCACACTGAAGGAGCTAAAAGTGAAGGAGGGACCCAGTGGCCTCAAGGGAAACAGAACCACCCTGGAATGCGGCAGGGCAAGAACAACAGGCTTAATTCTCAGCCTCGTGCAGGAGGCCTGGGCTGGGGCCAGCCTCCAGACTCCCAATTCCCAACGATCTGGGTGCCTCCAGACAAGAGAGAAGGGCTTCTCCAAAGTGCGGACGGTTTTACTTTCACTATGAGACAACCAGACCCTAATGCCCTGGGGTGCAAACAGCGCAGGGGTGTGAGCAGACCTGGCTAGAAATCTGAAGCCCTCAGGGTTCCTCCAGCTACACCGCCCTCACCCCCACCACCTGGGGCAAGTCACTGCCTTCAGTAAAGCAGCAGCAAAGAAAACAGCCCTCTGGCCCTCATACAGGGAGCAGCTCCAGGCACCGCGGATTACCCTCCCTCCTCTCTGCATCACTCCCCCTCCCCCTCGCCACCTCTCACAGTGCCTACAGGCGTGTCCTGGTACAGATGTGCCCCAGCATTCGTACAGTTCCGTATGCTCTCCAAGTATTTCCATTTCCTTTCTCTAACTGGATAAATGGGCAGACAGCAAGGCAGGAATCATTCACCCCATCTGACAAATAAGGAAACTGAGGCCCAGACAGCTCGCTGGCCACCACCACACTGCTCAAGCTTGAAGAATCTGTTAGAGATCATGGATCCCAGCCTTCTAGTCTTACGGATGAGGGCACTGAGGCCCAAGGACCCATAAGAACCCATCGCTTCCAATGCGGAGTGCCTCTGCCCAAACTTTAGCTATAAAATTCACTGTCTGGCAGAGCTGGGTCCAACAGAAATACGATGCAAGCCACATATGTAACTTAAAACTTTCTAGTAGCCACATGTTTTTTTAAAAAACACAGGTGAAATTAATTTTAATAACATTGTATTTAACCCAACATATTCAAAATATTATTCCCATAGGCAAACAATGCTTTTTAAATTATTCATGAGATATTTTATATATCTTTTTGTCATACAAAGTCTTTGAAATCCTGTGCGTCCCTGACACTTAACGGCACATCTCAAATCAGACTCACCATATTTCAAGTGCCCAGTGGCCACGCGTGGCTAGCGGCTACTGTTCTGGACAGCACCGCTCTAGCGCCCCCATTTTGGGAGGCTTGGGTGATGGTTTCTACTGCGGGCTGCTGCCATGTACTGCTTTGGAAGCGGGCAGCCCTGGACTGTGGTTCGGGTTCTGCAGGTGTGGTGAGATCTGCCCACCGGTGTCAGACAGACGTGCACTCCCTCTCCTTTCTGGCCACCAAGATCATGTCAATTTCACTTCCTGGGGTTCACCTGGCCCACACGTAAGGTGCAGGAAGAAATACCCACATCCAAGCGTGCTGGAAGGACTCAATGAAATCACGCACGCGAGGGTATGTTGTAAATAGAACAGAACTTTGCAAAGGTGACGTGGTGCCTTTACAACAACAGCGGCCTGGGTCTCCTACTCCACTCATCCCACCCACCCAGAGGGACATCAGAGAAGGCACCAGAAGACCCCAGAGAAATAAGGTCAGATTGAATAACAGGGTTGAAGGCAAACCCCAATCAAAGAAACTAGCTGCTTACAGTGCAGGCGAGGCTGTGAGGCTGTGGGAGAGAACAATCTTCAGGACTGGGCATTACAAGAGCATTAGGGGTTCTTCTAGAAGGCTAGGCATTGTCCTCGGTGGTGGTCGTCTTTTAAATGCAAACAAGGGTGAGGGAGGAAGACAAATAGAAAGGGTACAGGACAAATCTGAAAAATGGGAAATCCCTAACATTTCACTGTAAATGACTTTATTGGGCCAATTTCCTTCCCAAGTGGAGGGAGTTCATCAACACTGAGCAAGAGAAGAGGGGCATGGGGTGGGCAAGCAAAGCCAATGTGCTGGTGTTGGGGAGGATGGGGAAGGAGAGAAAGAGGTCTGGGGAACCTGAGGAGGGAGGGGTGTGCCCAGCTCTCAACCTCCTTGGCTCTGTTTCCCTAAACAAAATGGGAGGGTTGGGTGTGGTATGGTAGGAAGAACATGGGTTTCTGAGTCAGGGGACTAGACAGTGTTCCTGTGCCTATTACTAATGAACTGTGTGGTCTCTGGCAAGTCACTTCACTCCCCCGCCCCCAGGGGTGGTCTCTGTCTTCTCACTTCTAAACGGAGCCGATGCCTTTCTCCAGATGGATGAAGACAGAGGCTCCCCAGTAATGCCACTCGCGTGCATATGCCCAAGAGGAACGAAAGCGTATGTCCACACAGGAAAAACATGCACACAAATGTTCACAGCAACGTTATTCCAAAGTGGAAATAACCCCAATGTCCATCAACTGACAATGCATAAACATACTGCGGGATTTGGACACGACTAAATATTATTCAGCAACGAAGAACCGATCCATGCTACAGCACCGACGAGCCTTGAAAACATGATGTTCAGTGGAAGACCAGACACAAAGGCCACATGCTGCATGATTCCACTTATATGACATGTCCAGAAGAGGGAAATCCATTTTAAAAAAAGAAAGTAAATTAGTAGCTGCCAGGGCCTGGAGGGAGGGTGGGATGGGGAGTGTCTGCTTAATGGGTACAGGGCTTCTTTTGGGGGTGATGAAAATGTTCTGGAATTAGATGGTGGTAATGGTTGCACAACCTCGTGAATGTACTTGAAACCACCGTGCACACTTTACAATAGTGAGTTTGACACTACGAGTATTATACCTCAACTAAAAACAGAACTGGGCTCTGCCATCAGACTCGATGCTGGCAGAATGTGCACTCTTCTGTTTCCTATCTGAGCCTCGGGGTCTTTATCCAAAAGCAGAGATCCTAACAGTGCCCCCCTCGCAGGGGCGTCATGGGGGTGTAACGCCTTCAGCACGGTACCCAGCAAGGAATGCGACAGGCATTCCATGCTGGCCTCCATCAGTACTATTACTGATGATGAAATAAGACCTTGCTAGGACAGACAGGCTCCTAGTTGCCATTCCGTGTCCCTCCAAGGTCCCCTCCAGGTGTCAGCGTCTGTGGCCTGTAACCAAGCCTGGAATCACATGAACATGATCCGACATTTTCTGCCCCAGAGCAGGGACCGCGGTTTGCAAACGCCTGGCCTGCACACTTGGCATCTCAGTTGTCCAGCGGTGGGGCACGGCCACCCTCTCCTTTTACGGAAGACAGTCAGAGAGAGGCTGCGGGCCTGAGTGTCCTCTACCAGAGCTGGCACATTTAGGAGACTGATAAGCCAGCCGCGCCTGGGCCGGCTCCACCCAGGAAGGGAGAGGGTGTGCGGGCAGAAGCCCACGTGCAGGTTTTAATTCCCGGAAAAGCGCAACGGATTCCTACACTGGGGGGGCGAGGGGGGGCACAGAGAGCCCGCCCCGCCTTTCCCTGCACCCACTCCCCCTCCTCGGGAGCGTGCACATGTCCCAGCAGCCGTCAATGGGGCTGGCACCGCTCACAATGAGAGCTGTCAACCTCACCAGGGCTCTGCTTGATACGGTAAACTAGGAAATGGCTAATTTTAAACTAAGCTCCAGCACTGTAATGCGAATGGAAATGACTGGGAAGAAAGAGACTCTTTCAGAACTATCTACTTGGAACGCTTGGGTGGCTCAGTCGGTGAAGCGTCTGCCTTCGGCTCAGGTCATGATCCCAGGGTCCTGGGATCGAGTTCTGCATCCGGCTCCTTGCTTCGCAAGGAGCCTGCTTCTCCCTCTGCCTGCCTCTCCCCCTGCTTATGCTCTTTCTCTCTCTCTCTCTGACAAATAAATAAAATCTTTTTTAAAAAAATCATCTGTTAAAACCTGTTACAGGTTTGACTGTCCCGAGGGTTGGTGTGAAACGAGAGGAACCTGTACGAACTTCTGATGGGAGTATGAAGTGGCAGGACCCCGGGCGACGGAAATTTGACAAAATGTGGAAAATGGGAAGATATACACACTCCCCCACCCAGCAGTTCCATCCCAGACAGACAGCCCAGAGCCACGTGTATGTGTGCTGGAGACAGGCAGGAGAAGAATCACTGTGGCACCGTTTGCAATGTGAAACGTTAGAGACCCAAGTCCCCATCAAAAGAAGAGATAAATTATAAATTGTGGTGTATTCACAATGTCAGAGCATGCAGCAGTTTAAATCAATGAAACATAGGTGAATGAATCAACGTGGAAGTACCCCAAAGACAGAACGCTGAGGTAGAAAAGGGAAGTTGCAGAAGGATACAAAAGAGCACAGCATCATTTACAGAAGCTTACGACCACATAAAGTAACACTATACAATGATATAGATAAATGCTATATAATAAAGGCATAAAAACATACATGGAAATAATAACCATCTAAATCAGGACAGAGGCACCCTCTGGAAGGAGAAACAAAATGGGACGGAAGATGGGCATGCAGGGCTTTCAGTCGCGTCTCCAGTGGAATTGTAACTGTGTCTGTAACTTCTCAGGATGAGTGGTGGACACACAGGTGTTTATTATGTTAATCTCAAATCTCATTTTAATGCACCTCAAATATTTCATAATAAAATCTGACTATGTACTGACTTGTGGGGGAGAGAATTAAAATATAGATTCCAAGTTAAATCATTAAAATCAACAAGGATGGATTTTTATCCTAGAGGAAAGAAGCAGAGGGAGTAAGACTCGCCTGCTGGACCCCATACCAGATTTTCTTAAGACCTCCAGAAAGTCATGTCTCTCTCCATGGGACCGCCAGTCCCTGTTTCTAAATGAGGAATAAAATCCCTGCCTTGGTCTGCCGCACAAAGGGCAGGCGGCGGGATGCCCAGGGGAGAAACTGCAAGGGGGAGGCCCTGCTCTGGGACACTCAGAAATAATAGTACTTTCTGTCCTGACAACCTCACTGGAGGTTTTTGAAAGCATCCACACACACAAGCTTGTTAGTATACTTGTGTGTATTGTTAGATAGACAGACAGGAGCGACACACACACACACACACACACACACACACACACACACGTGATATCTGATAGGACAGCCATAAATTGTTCTGGGATGCTCAGAGATAACAAGCCATTAAAGAGAAAGCAAAACTACGTTTTGAGAACTATCCATTTGAGTCTCCCTCACAAAGTTTCTAAGTATAATATTCCCATTTGTCCAGCTAGAGCCTGGCTTTAAGCCACTCCTAAGCCAGTGATTTCCCGCCCATGATCTGACCACTGCCCACCCCCAAGCTCTCACAGCATTCTGTGCTTCGCACTTATCATAAGACAGCAAATCATTATATATGTTCCAGGGGAATCGGGGATCGTTTCTATCAAGTTTATAGTTGTCACCCCAGCCTAGCACAGCCCTCTGCACATGATAAAGGACTCAAACGTCTTTCAAAGAAACTACTGAGTTCCCGTGACCAGACTTGATTCTAAAGGTCCTCAAATCAATAAGCAGGTGCCGGTAGTCTGGCCATGACTGCTTCCTGGCCTCGGAGGGGCATGGGAGCCTCTCTGCCCACAGGGGTGTCCTGAGACACGCTCAGAGCTGACTACAGGGGTGAATTCTACCCAGCAGGAATCCCTGGCTGCAGACACACGCAGAGACGGTACCAAATCCGTCTTTTTTGGAGAAGGCTGCCCATGCCATCTCCAGAAAACAGCAGGAGCGTGGGAGGACAGCGCAGCATGGCCAGATGTGAAAGTCCCTTGTACCCACCCGGTTTCCCAGTTTATTCCCTCACGACAATCCCAAATTATCAAACCAAACGAAGCGCTGGGGCTTCTCTTAGGGGGAGAACTCTGAAGAACATCCAAGGTAGCAGGGACAAGGATTAGAACATAAAGATTCACCAAGGAGTGAGGCTCTTACAGGACATTTTAGACCAGATCTAAAAGTGTGTGAGGTATTTTTCATAATTCTCTAACTCTCCTCTCCTTCACCCCTGAGCAATACGGAAAGAGCATTTTTTTTTAACGCTTGCTTCTGCAGCTGGGACACATGGGCTCTGAGAAAATAAACCGTGGGTAGCTCTTTAACTGCTAAGCATACTCTCCCCCACCTTCCTGGGCCAAGCACTCCTGAGTTCAGCTGCTGGACAAATCGCACCTGTTTGCTCACCTGCTCATGGGGATTACGTAGGGTCACGGGGATCCCACTCAGAAAAAAGCCCACCAGTCAACACTCTGACAAACTTGGAGGAAAGGAAGCTAGTCCTTCCTCTTTTTTTTTTTTTTTTTTTGAAGATTTTAAAGTAATCTCCACATGCAACGTGAGGCTCGAACTCACAACCCTGAGATGGAAAGTTGCATGCTCTACCGACTGAGCCAGACGGGCACCCCGGGAAGCTAGTCCTTCTTAAAAGGCCGAGTTCTCACCTTGCTGGACTCCTCTTCCTCTCCCAAAGAAAGCACTATGCACACCGTCACCCTCCTCCAGGCTCCTACGGGCTCCTACTGGGGAAGCCAAGCTGAAGCAGCAGGCAAGATGACAGGCCTGTTAAAAGTTACTTGGAGGTCAAAGGACCCAGGCTCTAGCTGCAGAATGAGCAGATGTCTGGGATTCTGATGAATGGAATCTTTCACAAGCCTTTCACACATGCTTTCCTTTTCCTATTAAAAGCACTAGAAGAGTCAAAGGAAAATATGCCTTGTACTTATTTCAGTCTAATGCCAGGACATGCTCTCCCCAGCACCCCATTAACCAATACCATGCAGACGCAGTCTGGTAAATGGGGCTCCATGCCGGGCAGCCAGGCACTCGGCCTGTTTCAGCCCCGGATATATTTATGAGATTGAATTAGTGACATGTCTCATAGGCAATGAAGAGAGAAACGATCACCCTTTTCACGATCACTTCTGTATCTGAGCAATCCCGAAAAAACCTTCCCTGGCACCATCCCCATCTTCCTCCCTCCTACCCCCAGGCCAGAAGACAAGGAAATGAATGAAGGTTAGTGGGGGAGGCCAGGGCTGTCTCCAGAGCCCAGAGGCTGCCTAGGGCTGAAGGGCTGAATCATCATGGCTACCCGCACGGCACCGGTAGGGTAGGCAGGCGGAGGGCTAGCCTCACTGGGTCCCCACCGGGTCGCAGGTAGGGCCCAATTTCAGGAAGAAGAACAGGGCTTGGAGCCCTGGAGCCCCACCCGGCCTTTTCACAGTAAGCGGTGGGTAGAAGCCTGCTCTCTACCAAGTCTCGAGTCCCAAGAGAGAAGATGCTAGTCCCCCAGCATCCGCACAGGTGGGGGTGGGGAAAGCTGACTAGGCCATTGGACTGAGTGTCCACTAGGCTCTCAGGAGGCCTGGGAAGCTTCCCGGGGACCACACCCATGGATGGCAATGCCTACGCAGCCCATCATACAGACCAAGGTGATCCTCAGGCAGGAATACACACACACACCCCACAGAAAGCAGTTTAAGATGGTCCCCAGCTGGGTGAAGAAAGCCATCTCATTCTTAAAACTCTCCTTGGCCAATTATATTATGTGGTGGAAGCTCTGGCCTCAAGACCCTCCTCCTGCCGTGTTCTGAGGCCAGAAGAGGGCGGTGAGGGCACGCCAGAATCCCCATCTCAGAGCAGAAGGGATTGGAGGACTAGTTGATTCAGAAGCCACATGCCCAAATGCCTCCAGGAGCCTGGTGAACAGAATTCAGGGGAGGCCACCACAGCGAGTAGAAGGCTCTGGGGCCACAGTCAGCACTGAGTGCCTGGTAAAACAATTCTTACTGAGTACCGTCAAACCTCAACCCCACGTACCCCTGGAGGCCACCCAGGTGATGGTGGGTATGGATGGTGGAAGCTTAGAAAGGTCATCTGGGTCCCCCACCCCAGTGGTCTGCTGTCTTGAGCTACAGCACATGCCACGTGCAGGGGAAAGACAGTGAACTCATCCACACCCTGAATTCCGCACTGGAAATGGGGAGAACATCAACAGCACACAAGGCCATTTTAGAGAACGGGAAACATACATGGAGGCAGGCACAGCTGCTCCCCCAGCTCAGGGGCCCAAAGGAAGCCCTCGGTGCTGCCCAGCAGGGAGCAGGGGTCGCACAGGCGGTCAACTCTAGAGTCCCTGTTGCTCCTAGCTATGAGGGACGGTGGCAGGTTTCCAGGCCTGTCTCCTACCGGCCCTACTCTGGTCCCCACTCAGCACAGCACCCAGGGTCCACGCAGCATCCCCGGGGCCTCTGTCTCAGCACCTCCCCCTTAGCTGACTTCCAGGAGGAGCCCCGGTCAAGTTCCCAGGGGAGGGAGGGAGAGACCCGCCCAGGCTCTGCAGCTCACTCACCGGGTGACCTTGATGAGGTCACTGCCCTCCTCGGGCCTATTTCCTATTGTGCCAGAGGCGGCTGTCCTAGGCAGATAGGAAGGGCACTGAGTGAACATCCCAGGGCTGGCAGGTTTTATGATCCCGCCTCTCACCTGAAGGTACTCCCCTCGTCGGAACTCCACAGTCAGGTTCGCTTCCTTCGTCCATCCCAGCTTACTCCAGCAGTCCTGTCACCCGTGCTGGGTGTGGGTGGGCCAGGAGCCCGTGCCAGGCCTTGGACTGATAAAATGGGTGCTTTTCCCCCACAGCCTCAGTTGTTTCTTAAAAACATGGTGGCGAGGCTGGCATAGGGGAGAGGTACACCTTTAAGACCTGCCGGTGGACAGTATTGTCTGCTAGGCAGAGGTCTAAGGTAGCAACCCCTCAGGGTAGGGAGATGCGTCCCTGTGCGAGTACACACATGTCACAGGCATACATGTCAAGGCCTCCACCCGACTCCAAAGACCAGTGTCTTATTTAAGCTCCCTGGGCTGGCTGGAAATTACAGTTTAAGAGCGCCGTCACGTAGAGGAATAAAAAATTCCATTCAGACATGCCGCTCTGGACCTGAGGCCTACGAGCAAAGTTTCCGGTGGCCTCCGCACCCCTCCCCGTTCCGGGAAGCCGGGCGGGTCACCCTGTCCCCAGATGAAGGAACAGCCGCAACTGCTCGTAGGACCGGGGTGAGAGCTTCTCCGGAACCCCCCCCCCGGCGCCCTCCGCGGGGAACCCCAAATATGGGATGCCCGGCCTCCAGCCGGCACCCCCGCTGGCTGCGCGCTCAGCTCCCCACCATCTCTGTAATCACTCCTCCGCCCACGGCGCTCAGAACCTTCCGAACAGGCCCAGCGGATCGACCCACCGGCCCCCCCGCTCAGGCGCCTCCCCGCGTGGCCCGGGAGCCCCTCTGACATCCACAGCCCAGCTCAAGGACACTGCAGCAGTCAGCCCAGTCTCAGGGGTCTCCCCCCAACACACACACAATCCCGGGCAGAATCGAAGGGCGAAGGCTTCCCCGCCCTGCAGCCCAAGCAGTGCCGGCCTGGGGGAGGCTGGGCGCGGGAGGATGGAGGCGGCGGCGGCGAGCGGATGCCGGAATGCAACGCTGCGGGCAGAGCGCCGGGCGGCGGCGCGGGCGGGGGCTCACCTTTTTGACTTGGTCATCCTTCAGCTCGGTGAAGTAATAGGCCAGGAGCTGCGCGGCGATCATGCTGACGGTCGCGGACGCGGGGCGGCAGGTGTGGGGCCGGCGTCGGTGCTCCGCAGCCCGGGCGAGCAGTGGTCCTCGGGCGGCTGCTCGGCGGCTCCTCCTCCTCCTCCAGCCGCGGCTCCACCCCCAAGGCCCGGGAGGCGGCGGCTCGCGCGCTCCCCGGCTCCGCGCTCCCGTCCCCGGCAGGGTGACAGCCGCCAGCCGGCCCACCTCCTCGGCGCCCATTGGCTGCCGCCCC
>NC_048223.1:73412669-73435164 GCF_002007445.2 Ailuropoda melanoleuca | reverse complement strand
GGCGCGGGAGGAGGCGCCGCCCGACTCGGGCTGGACGAGCGGCCCCCGAGGGGGGCCGGCTGCCGGCCGGCGCGGCCTGTGAGGGGGCGGCCCCCTTTCCGAGGAAATTAGGGCTCGCCCCCGGGAGTTTCGCGGAGGGGGAGACGCCGGAGGCCGGTGCAGAAGTGGGCGTGCAAAGCGAGCTGGGCCTGGGCCGGCGGAAGCGGGAGCCCGGAGGCTGCGCGGTCCTCGCACCCGATCCCCGCTGCGGCCGGCTCTTGTGGGTCCGCGGGGCAGAGCGCCGAGCCCCAGCTGTGTCCTGCTGGCAGTGCATCACCCCTAACCCGGCTCGCCCGGCCTAATCTCCGGCGGGCGGATTTGTGTTGCTAAATCGAGAGCGACACCCCACAGCGCCCGCCCGGGAGTCACTGGTCCCTGCGGCTCTCCGGGGGGCTCACGCCCCGGCCTGTCCGCATCCCCCGGGGCTTCCTCTTCCTCTCGGGCACCCGGGCTCGCGGGCGTCCGGGGGTACTTCAGGCGCCCCTCCGAGGTGCCACCTTTTTCACTTCCCCAACGGAAGCGAGCCGAGCTGGGAGGAATCCTTAGAAAAACGTTCAGCCTCAGCGAGGGGGAGGGGAGGCGCGGAATTAGGCGGTTAGGCTGCTGCTTTGCCCGACAGCTCCCTTAGGGTTCTTAGATCATTGCGTCTGTGTGCAGGAGCTTTACTGCCTCAGGAGGGGACATGTGATGAGCTCAAAATACAATGAAGTGGTTACTATCCTGATTCAACAGGTAATCAAGGCGAAGCGCACTAAGGCCGAATATCTTGCCGAACTTCAGACAACCAGGAAGTTGTAGATCCAGGATCAGGTCGTGTGTTTTAAAAGCCAGTGCTCACCCCTGCAGTTTGCTGTCCTTCCTATTATAGGTGGCCTCTCTGCCTAAATAGGCCCTGCTCTTGGAACCAAGGCTGCACCACGTGGTGCCCTGAGAGACTCCCACAGTCCAACCTCCCAACCTCTACCCCAGACCTGGATCCGGGGGAGCCCTGACCAGGCCTGCATAAAGGTAGAGTGGTTTCAGGGGGAGACGGCTTAGGTCCAGGACACTCCTCTCAGGAACATCAGGGGTCTGACCTCTGCAGTCCACCAGCTCCTGCACACAGGACCTCAGATGTGGCCCTTGAGGCCAGAGCCTTCAGTTGGGAGCTCAGCACCCAGGGCTGGCTTTCTGGCTGTGACATTCAGAGTCACCTTCCTGAGCTTGCTTCCTCATCCGTAACATGGAGATCCTAAAGCCCACGCACCCACTACAAATAAAATACCTGCTTATTCTACGCCATAAACGGTGGGTATTATTATAAGATTGGGAAGCTGATGAGGGCTTCTCACTTGCATTCCTCCCTGATCTAGGCCCTGAGAGGACGTAGCAATTTTATATTTATAATTTGAATTGTTTTCCAAAGAGGCTCCCTAAAGTTACTTAAGCTTCAAACCCCACAAAGCCTGGATCTGCCCTCAGGACAGTGTCGTTATAAAGTAGGAACAGAAGTTCTCTGGCATCCAAACACTTACACTGCCTGCATGGCCATAAAGCAAAATTGGGAGAAAGAGAACGATGTGGTTGTTCTCCAGGGCATTTGAGTCCTGCAATTGTGATGCCGGAAGTTCACTGAGGATCAAGAACTGTGCTTTGCAAATTGCTCTGGCTGGCATACCTGGCCCTCGGAGGCAGCATGAGCCCAGCGCGGCGATCAGGGGCAGAGTATACATACCCCTCAACCCGGGCCCCACTATCACTGTGCCCCCATTACGTCCACGATCTCTCAGATCATCATGAGCTGGAGCCAGGGAGCCGCTGAGCCCCCCAGTTTTCCAGGCTACCCCCAGATGTTCTGTTTGCAAGCAGGGAGGCTGCCAATGCTTTCTGTTCCCTGGCAGTTGAGAGAGAAACTGCTTCTGAAGATGACTCCTTCCTCCCCACCCCCTGAATGCACGCAGGCCCCAAGGTCCATCAGTATTTCCTGAGAAATATCTCCAGGCCTGCCCCCCTGCTTCCTTCAACCCTAGGCCTCATTTTCCCGTGCCAGAAATATTACAAGAGCCTTCTAGCTGCCCTCCCTGGTTCCTGGCTTTCTACCATCCAAGTCATTCTGAAGTCCAGGCCACATTATTCCTGCTAAAAAGCAGCCTAATCACATCATAGCTCTGCCCCAAATCCCTTGATGACCCCCTCCTTCCTGACGGAGCCAGTTGAAACACTTCTGCCTGATGTCTGAGGCCTTCTGTGATCTGACTCAACTCTTCCCCCCTTATCTCTTCCTCCCCTCCCTGGGCCTCAGCAAGGCCACTTCCCACTGTCCCCGGCCCACCAGCCAGGTCCCTTTGAGCCCCTGCTCACATATCCTTGCTTGCCCCGCCTTCTCCACTCACCACCCCCTGACCAAGTGTCCCGGTCACCCTCTCACTGAGGCCCAGCTCTCCCACCCTCCACAGAAAGCCTCTCCTGAGCATGCTACTCACCCCCGTCTCCCAGGCCTTAGCACTTCCACAGGGCCAACTCGGACTGGGCTCAGAGTCCATCTAGGTCTAGACCAAGACTCTGCTTTACACACGAGGAACCTGCGATGCAGCGAGTGGGCCATCTTGTCCAGTGTCCGGCTGAGGTGGAAGTTGGAGCTGGGGCTCAAACCCAGTTCTGCTGCCCAGCCAGTGCTCTGTCCATCCTCCCCCACCCCCACCTCTCCACAGCCTGGGCCTCAGATAAGTGTGGCTGAGTCCTAACAGTCTGCCTGATATTGCCGGCTGTCTCCTGGGGGGCTGGCCTTCTCTGTCCCAATCACACTGCTTCCTGAGAGCCCCTGCTGCACTGCTGCGCCCCGCCTGGGCTCAGAGCTGGGCCTGTGTCCCCTCGTTACCATGCCAGTGATCACCTCCAGCACTTCGTCATGATCCCACCTCTTTTTGCTGTCAGAGAGCCCTTAGACCCCAGCAGAGCCTGATGAGGGAGCAGAAGGCCAGCTGAGGACAAGCACAAGCTGACACCCACAACCTCCCCTCCACACACACTCCGGGGTGGGGCATGTGTGACATTCCTTTAGGAAACTTCCAACTGTCCTCAAGTTGATGCTTTGCTAGAGGGAAAAACGACCTTCCCTTGGTGATGGCCAGGCCTACAGTGTCCAGAGAGTCTTTAGCATATGAAAGTCCTTTTGGACACCTCCCTTTTTCCTTACCTTCCCCAACTCCACAGTATATAATCAGCCATTCCTCACAACCCCACAACCCCGGTGCAGCCTCTCTTTCTGCCCCCCTCTGTCCTGTCCTCGTGCTTTAATAAAACCGAAACCACCTTTTTGCACCAAAGACATCTCAAGAATTCTTTCCTGGCCCTGGGCTCCGGACCTCACAAACATTCCAAAACTGCATTAAGCCCCTTGCTGATAACTCTCTGGACCCCAAGGAAGAACAGCAAAGACCTTGACCATTGGAAAGCTAGTTCCAGAGGTCTCCCCTCACCCTCCAGATGGCCCTCCCCTCTCACTGAAGTCCCCTGGATTTCCCTGTTCATTAACTGTGCTCCCTCTTGCACCAGAGTTAGGCGGTGAGGGGGGGAGTGGTCAGGCCATGCTGGGCTGCCGCACAAAATGCACCTGCCAGTGAGAGAAGGCAGGCCACAGCTCTGTCAGAATGCGACAACTCCCATCTGACCCAGAGCTCTAGGAATGGCACTCCAGAAATTCTCTCCAGCGGATCAGAGCTATACCCCAGCCCCTGGGCGCACGCTTCTACTGGCAGTGTTTGTATAATACTGACAGTTTACAGAGCACTTATTTTCTCGAATAATGCCTCATTTCTCCTGATAACAGGCTGGTGAGGTTACCAGGGCAAATATCATTATCCCCACTCCATCAGTCAATGAGGGTTACGGAGGCTATAGAGCGTGTGGGAGGTCTCAGAGGCAGAGCAAGGGAAGAGAGAAAACGGAAGGCTAGCTGGAGCCACTGCCGCGTGTTGGAATCCTGAGAGGCGGTGCTGGCGGGCAAAGCATGGGCTGAGAGGAAGCACCCGGAAGGGGTCCTGACCCCACATTTCTATTGGTTAGACCTGTGGATTTCAACCTGGCCTCAGCCGAAGAATCCCCTGAAGAGCTTTTACAAATGCTGATGCCCGGGCCCCAGCCCCCGAGGCCGGCAGAATCGACCTGGAACTCAGGCCGCACAGCACCTCTCAGAAGATCCCCAGGTACGTCTGAGGTACTGACAGGAGTGCGAATCACCGATTCAGATGCTAGCTCTCCACCGGGATAGGTGAAGGAAAATTCTGAAATGAATCCACCGGCGTGATTTTTTGCGGCCCCTCTTGGCCAAGGCTGAAGGCCGGTCCTCCAGGTCCTGGCGGCTCTGCAGGTGCAGAGAATGCCCGGATGAGCGTTCACGGTGACTTTCCCATCAGCTTTGCAGCCGGTTTCGCTCCCTGGAGGGGCTGTGGCTGTAAAATCACATTCTCAGGAAGGGGAGCCGGGAATGGGGGGAGCTAACTGGGGGATGGACATTAAGGAGGGAACGTGATGTCAGGAGCGCTGGGGGTTATATAAGACTGATGTATACTGACTTCTACCTCGGAAATCAATACATTACATGTTAATTAATTGAATTTAAATTTTTAAAAAAATCACCTCTCGGCCTGTCTCCCTTCCTCTTTTTATTTGCCCAAAGTTTCAGCCCCTGACAACATCATCAGAAGTTACGAACTGGCAACCGCCAGGCTACCACACGACCTACCACAGATCTTATTTGGCCCGCCTAATATGTTACAAGTACGACAAACACTGAAAAACTAGGAGATTTCACTTGAAAATCCAGGTTCCCAGCATCTCAGGCCTAGCCACGCTGGGCCCCCTTATCCCTGGGCTACACTCGGCTAGAACTAAGCAGCCACTGCCCCCTGCAGGCAGCGCTGGGGTGCTGCAGCTTGTCCCGGGCCCCACCCAGGCAGCCCCCTGCCCTGATGCACACTAATGTCTGGCCCCTGTAGGCCTTTAAGCTCCCAATAATTGGAATTTACAGGCAGAAGGCCTTAGGTATTAGGGCCAGGATTAGGATGAGGCAAGAGATGTGCCTAGGTGTGCAAGATTTAAATCTTGCGTTCACGTCTTTCTCCGTAGGCACCTCTCTTGTCTGCCTGGCTGCCCCTTGCTCAAGCCTGACCTGTTTCCCTGGCTCAGAAAACCCCTGATGCCCAGAGACACCTGTCTCAGCTTCTGTCCAAGAAGGTTTCCACTTTCCCGTGGGGATGACTGTCAGTCAGGGGAGTGCAGAAAGCCCCATCTGGCCCTGTGGCTTCTTGGACATCCCATCCTCTATTCCATTGCCTCCGAACCTGATAAGCCTCCTGTGCATAAAGAATGATGGCCTGGAAGAAGGGTTAACCGGAGGGCTGAGACCTGCCTGGCTTCAGCCCTGCTCCTTATCTCAAGCTGCTCCTTCCCCAAAGGAAGCCCATATCTTGTTAGAACAGAGCAATCTCAAAAATCACCCTGCTGATTCCTCTGAGTTTCCTGGGATAGTTCTCTACAACGCCCACACACAACCACCTCCCCAGGGCCAACGGAAGGTCTTCAATCCTGTCCCTTTAGAATTAGCTCCAAAATACAGAAGGAAATGTTCATGTAGGAGAGTCCATGTCAACACCCAGGCCGGGTTCCTAGGCTGTGGGATCTCATAAGCCAGCAAGTTAAACATGCATACAAATAAAAACTAGGTACTGACTTTTCATTAAGAAAAGAGAATTTTTAGTTACAATTTCTATCTCCTATCACCATCATTTCCTCAAGAAAAAAGATGTTTTAAGCCAGAGAAAGAAAAATAAGGGCTGCTTTTTAAACTAAATACCTCTGGCTTTATACTATATGATAGCTAGTTCTCAGCTAGAACTCACTGTGCACCGAGTATTGGTCTAAATCCTTATATTCGCTTGTCTGACCCTCAGAACAGCCTAATGAGGTAAATACTAGTCATAGCCGCATCTTATAGATGAGAATATTGAGTGACAGGGAGGTTAGGTGACTTCTCCAAGGTCATACAGCTACTGCAAGGAGCTGGAATGTGCGCCCAGACACTCTGGCTCAAGACCACCCTGCTGCCCTCGCACCGTGAAATTGTCATTTTACCCTTCTGTCCTTATTTCTCTTATTCTGTGCAGGCCCAGCCAACGCCTCCGTCGCAGATGGGTCCAAAAACCTGTGTTGGGGAGCTTCTCCCCTAGGGTACTGAGTCATGCTAGGTTCGATTTGTAACGTGTGGCACATGGATCCTGGCTCTGCAGAGCCTTCATTCTCATGACCCACGGGGGTCTTATAAGGGAGGTACAGAAGCAGCTGCCCTTCCCCGTAGGGTGGGCCTGGGGGCCTCGGGCTTGGCAGATTCAGCTGAGCTGGCTGAGTTGCCCTCCTCTCTCGCTGTCTTGTGTGTGTCCATCCCAATGTGCCCTACCCAAAGACTCACTCTGGTCAAGGGCTCCAGCCCCCACTTCTCTCCTGAGCTCCAGACCCTTATTCTAACTGCCTGTGAACATCAACTCCTAGAGCGCACAGGCACCTGAAACTTGGCAGGTCTCCCAGCACAGTCATTTCTTCTTCTTAAACTCACTCTCTCTTCTCGATTCCCCGCCTTGTCATTTATTCACTCAACAGACATTTGTGAAGCACTCCGCCTGCTTCTACTTCCCCGTCACTAGAAATGTGCTGGTGAGCAGGACGGAGTCCCTGCCCACATTCTGGTGGGGAGACACAGGCAGTAGACAAGTCACGTTAAATACACATGAGGTCAGGTGCTAGGAGGAAAAATAAAGCAGAACGTAGGCAACACAGCTACATGCTACAATTTCCATTTCCCCTTTGTTCTAACTAATGAATGGCTCCAATATTTGGCTGAATCCAGCCCCCCTCCCCCCGCCCAGATTAAAGACTCTATTTCTAGCCTTCCCTGCCGCTAGATGTGGCCATGGGAGCAAATTCTGGCCAAGGAGATTAAAGTGAGAGCATCTCGTGCTAGCTTCCAGGAGCCTTCCTTAAGACACAGCGATTATGCAGCTTTTCTTCTTTGCCATTCTTCCTTCCTGCTGGCTGAAATACAGACAGACTGGCTAGAGAACCAGGAACGTCTTGGATATTGAGATAAACTTGGGAATGGCAACCACACAAAGCAAAGCAACAAAATAAAACAGAAGCAGCTTGTGTCCCTGTCACCAAGGTGCCCCATATCAGCCCCCTGCTGATTGCCTCTAGATTTCTAGAACTTCAGAGGAAAATAAAATTTCAATGTGTTAATGCAACTGCTGTTTTGGAGTTTTCTGTTACTATGAGCCACATCTAATCCTAACTGATACCTAGGTTGAACGACAGAGAGTGAGAGTATCATTTTCAGGTAGCATGAATGGGGAGGCCTCTCTGACGATAGGACATTTGAGCAGAAACCAGAATAAAATGGAGTACACCATGCCTGTGCTTCCTCTGCCCTCTTGGGAAAAGGCTCCCAGGTGGAACCATCTTCACATTGGCCAAGCTGGAAACCTGAGCATTATCCTTGAGATTTTCCCCTCCCAAATGTCCTGCATTTAATCTGTCACCAAACCCCATCAAGTCAACCTATATGTGGGCCTCAGAACAAAACAAAACACGTCCCACCTAAGAACACTCTTGAATCCATCCTCTCCTCCCATTCCTTTTGCTAGAACAGGACTGTAGTGGATTGAGTGGTGCCCCCTAAAAGTTATGCCTTAATCCCCACAACGTGTGCATGGGACCTTATTCAGACAAAAGGGTCTCTGTGTATGTAACTAAGTTAGGGATCTCGAGATAAGATCTTTCCTGGCTGCGATCTCCCTGGTGGGCCCTAAATCCAAGGACCTTCCTGATGGTAGGCAGAAGAGAAGACTGTAGGGGAAAAAGGAGAATGGCCTGTGAAGGGGCGGCAGAGATGAGAGGGGGTTCTGCAGCCACAAACCAGGGAGTGCCTGGAGCTACCCAAAGTGAAAGAGGCCAGGAAGGATCCTCCCCGAGAGCCTGCGGAGGGAGCCCCGCCCTGCTGACACCTTCGGTTTCGGACTTCTGGCCTACAGAACTGCGAGATAATAAATTTCTGTTATTTTAAACCACGAGCTTTGTGCCAGTTTGCTACTGCAGCCCCCCACAACTGATACAAAGCCCTCAGCAACAGCAACTCTCTCCTAGTCCCACGCTGCGGAACTGGTCTGTTCAGAACCCCCTGTAGCAAAAGTGTTTTAATCATGTATCTCAACAATCCATATATTTACTCATAACTATATATATATAACTATACTTCTAGTTACTTGTAACTATCAATGCATACTACTGTACTAATATATTATTTATGTCATAAAACATACCTAAAACATAAACAGGAAACATAAACATGAAAACAGATGAGACAAATGGAAGTATAAAATGACACTACTTTGGAACTGTTTGACTACTCCTAATAAAGTTTAATATAGGGGTGCCTGGGTGGCTCAGTCCGTTGGGCATCCAACTCTTGGTTTCGGCTCAGGTCATGAGCCCCGCATAGGGATCCACACTCAGCATGGAGTCAGCTTGGGATTCTCTCTCTCTCTTTCCTTCTGCCCCTCCCCCTGCTCTCACGCTCCTTCTCTCTTTCTCTCTCTCTCTTGCAAATAAATAAATACATCTTTTAAAAAATTAATATATACCTACCCCATGACCCAGTGATTCCATTCCCAGGTATTTACTCAAGAGAAATTAAAGCATATGTCCATACAAGGATTTATACACAAATGTTCACAGCACTTTATTAGTAATAGCCAAAACTAGAAACAACTCAAACGTCCATGAGAAGGTGAGCAGATTAAAAAATTGTACTATATCTATACATACTCCATGCTTCTCAGCTATAAAAAGGGAATTTTTCCCCCCTTTGGTAACAGTTTTACTGAGATATAATCCACACACCATATAATTCACCTATTTAAAGTGTAGAGTTCTGTGATTTTTAATACAATTGCAGAGTTGTGACATCATCACCATAATTATTTTTAGAGCATTTTCATTATCCCAAAAAGAAACATCATACCCATTAGCTGTCACCTCCCAAACTCCCACACTCCCCAGACATAGGCAACCACTAGTCTACTTTCTGTCTCTACCGATGTGCCTGTTCTGGACATTTCATGTAAATGGAATCATACAATATATGATCTTTGGTGAATGGCTTCTCTCATTTAGCGTGTAAACATACTTTATTTATATTCATTCACGTTGTAGTACATATCTGAACTTCAGTCCTTTTTTATTTCTGAGTAAGATCCCATTGCGTGGATATACCACACTTCGTTTATCCATTCGTCAGCTGATAGATAAGATATTACAGATTGGGTGCCTTAAACAACAGGAATGTATTTTCTCACAATTCTGGAGGCTAGAAGTCCAAGATCAAGGTGTTGGCAGGTTAAGCTTCTTCTAAGGACTCTTTCCTTAGCTTGCAGATAACTCACTTCCTCACATGGATTCTCTCTGCGTGCACACACCCCTGATGTCTCTTTGTGGATCCAAATTTCCTCTTCTTGAAAAGATGCCAGTCAGATTAGAATAGGGTGCACTCTAAAGACCTCATTTTATTTTTTTAAAGATTTTATTTATGTATTTGAGAGAGAGAGAGAGAGAGCATGAGATGGGGGAGGGTCAGAGGGGGAAGCAGACTCCCCACTGAGCAGGGAGCCCGATGCAGGACTCCATCCCAGGACTCTGGGATCATGACCTGAGCCGAAGGCAGTCGCTTAACCAACTGAGCCACGCAGGTGCCCCTAAAGACCTCATTTTAAATTAATCAACTCTTTAAAGACCCCATCTCCAAATGGGATCATATTCTGAGGTACTGGGTGTTAAAACTTCAACATATGAATTTGGTAGTAGAGGGACACAATTCAGCCCCTAACAGTATCATAGTAAGAAACCATTGCCAAATCCAAGGTCACAAAGATTCATACCTATGTTTTCTTCTAAGAGTCTTACAATTCTAGCTACTGCATATTTTGAATTAATTTTTGTATACGGTATGAGGTAGGGATTCAACTTCATTCTTTTGCATGTGGATATCCAATTGTCACAGCATCCTTTGTTGAAGAGATTATTCTTAACCCACTGAATTGTTTTCATACCCCTGTGAAAACCAAATGACTGTAAACGTAAGAGTTTATCTCCAGACTCTCAATTCTATTCCATTGATCTATAGGTCTATCCTTATGCTAGTACCATGCTGTCTTGATTACTGCAGCTTTGTAAGTTGTAAAAAACAGGAAATGCAAGTTTCTTGACTTTCTTCTAATTATTCAAGATGTTTTGGCTAATCTGTGTACCTTCCATCTCCACATGAATTTTAGAATTAACTTGTCAATTTCTGCCAAGAAGCCAGCTGGAATTTTGATAGGGATTGTGTTGAATCTGCAGATCAACTTGGGGAGTATTGCCATCTTAATATTAATTTTCCAATCCATGAACATGGAATGTCTTTCCGTTTTTTTAGATCTTCTTCAATTTATTTCAACAATGTTTTATGGTTTTCAGAGTATAAGTCTTGGACTTCTTTCAAGTTTATTCCTAAGTGTTTTGTTCTTTCTCATGCTATTATAAATGAAACTGTTTTCTTAATTTCATTTTTGGATTGTTCATTGCAAATGTATAGAAGTACAATTGATTTTCACATATGGGTTCTATATCCTGCAACCTTGCTGAATGTGTTTATTCTAATAATGTGTGTGCACATGTGTCACCTTAGGATTGTCTATATACAAGATCACATAGGAATGAACTCAGTACATGCAGCAGTATGAAGATATTGAAGCCAGGTACAAAAGAGTACACATGTGTGGTTCCATTTACATGAAATTCAAGAACAGGAAAAATAATCTATGGTGGTAGAAGTCAAAACAGTGATGCCCTCAGGACAGGGGATGAGGAAGTAGTGACTGGATAGGGACATGAGATTTTGGGGGGTAATGGAAAGATTCTATATCTTGAACTGGGTTCTACAGGTATAGACATGTGTTCAAATTTCTTGACTTGACACTTCGATGTATGCTTTTGACTGCTAATAAATTATACTTCAATTTAAAAAGGCATAAAAATGAGATATACTATTTTTAAATGTGGTGGCCTAATAGTATCATCAGCTAATTATCTCAAGGCCCTCTGTATATGTAAGGATTAGCTTATCGTTAGTGATATACAGAATAAGGCCAGAATTCAAATAGCCTTGCCTGTTGTTTTTTTCTGACTACTTATTATATCTGATCAGATCTTTTATTTCTTTTAACCCCAAGACTGGCTGATGAGCAGCTGGTACCAGGGACAGGAAACAAGTCAGAGCTCCTATTTTCTCATTGGTCATTAGTTTGTTGTTGCTGTTGTATTTTTAAATAATCTCTACCCCCAACATGGGACTCAAACCCAAGACCCCGAGATCAAGAGTCGCTCTCTCTTCCAACTGAACCGACCAGGTGCCCCATTGTTCATTAGCTTGAATCCATAGTTTCTATCCAGAAATCTTTATAAGCCACTTGCTTATTTTGTGAGGGTCAGCCTAGTTAAAGCCAGATAATATGATGTATAAAACTACCTCACCCAGGCAGTCAGAAGACGGTAATGCCTCATAATACACTAAAAATAGCCCTGGAAACAAAGGAAGGGAACACCACCTGCCCCTTCTCATTGAGAGAGACCCTGAGTACAAAATGATGCAAGTAACCATCTGGAAGGCTCACTAAGCAAGGCTACCAGGAGCTTTAAAAAATTGTTAGCAATGGACCTTGTAAAACTTTCCTCCCACTCCAAGGTGGGTCATCTTGCACACACACCGCCTCTGGAGATCTCTCTACACTCATCCCCACTGCCTCCTGGCTCGTTCCCTGGAGGCTCAAGGCTCACGCTCCTTGCTGCTGTCAGAACACAGGGTGGGGGAATGGGATAGACTGGTGATGGGTAGTAAGGAGGGCACGTATTGCATGGTGCACTGGGTGTTATACGCAACTAATGAAGCATCGAACTTTACATCAGAAATCAGGGATGTACTGCATGGTGACTAACATAATATAATAAAAAAACATTAAAATTAAAAAAAAAAAAAGAACACAGTTTAATCACATGACTCTTCGGACTAAAGATCTTTTTGGCCTGCTCCATAGAGTTCCTTAACCGGACAGCCGGTGCCAGCCACACCCACCTTCCTCAGCCTCCCCTCCTGCCTTCCCCCCAGCACCACACCAGGCAGCCTCTGGGCTCCTTCCATCCTTCACAGGCTCCGTGTTTGTCCTAGCTGCTGGCTGTGTGTGCAACGTCCTTTCTGACCTGCAAATTCCTTCTTCTACCTCAAGACCTTCTACCAGTCTCACTCCTCTGTCTAACCTTCCTTTTCTCCCCAAGACAGGGTAGGCTGGATGCCTCCCTTGTCTAGCTCTTAAGCACATGTGCCCTGTGTTGTAACTTTTTCCTTTTTTGCATGTTGAGCTTCACTTCTCAGCCTTAAATCCTCAAATGCTGGAGTTTCTGATTCGTTTTTGAGAGAATAAGAATATGGCTGCTTGATCAGTGGGATAAGCAGGGCAGAGGTGGCTATGAATCCAGACCCAGCCTTAGACCTCACCTGGGACTAGATAAGGGAGCCAGTAGGAGAAATAAAAGTTACTGTACTTTTCTCCCCGTAAGCTGGCTCTAAAGCCTCCACCTCACCACCGTCACGTGAAGCAGCCCACCTCAGGTTCACTCCACTGCAGTTTGACAGGCACAGTGAAGGGCCAGCTTGGGGAATGAGAGGGGAGGTGGGAGGCCATCACAGATAGCATAGAAATTTCTCCGATTTGGAACCATATGGGATATGTCATAGGAAAAATCTGAAACTTTTCTGGCTCATGTTCCAGTGCAGAGGGGATGGGTACCAAGTTCCTGGCATGTTGGATTCTGCACACTGGAAAAGACGAGAAGGGAAAGACCCTTCCATTCCCTCCCCCAGAGCCTCTCCCACATTCAGGAGGCCATACAGCTCCAAGGCAGGAAGGTCCTGTGTTTAGCTCTGATGCTTAGCAATTTGCTCCCAAGAAAGGGCTCAGAGAGGAGCCCCCTCTCTAGTAACAAAGGCCCCCTCATTAAGCCCTGCGGGGTGGGCTGGGCCCGGGGAGGAACAGGTTAGAAGTAAACGCTCTTCCTCGAGGCCCCGGGAATCCACAGTATGGCTGATTGGCTCACGGAAACCCTGATCAGAATTCCCAAAGGGAATTGCCACACACTACCCCTCTTGTATAGAAAATGTTACAGAAGCATATGGAAAGAACATTCAGGTGTCTTACCTTAGCTTCAGTAAGCGGGGGCTTGATGGGCCTTTCAGATGCTTCACTCTTAAAGAAAGGACAAAATAAAGTTGTGACGAAGGCATCTTAGCAACTTGTATTCACAACATATTAATGTTCATAACTAATCAATCATGTTCAGAAAGCAACAGTAACTAGGACTGACCCCGAAATCACTGATGACATCTGACACAATGAACAATTCTCTGGATGAAATACAGCAGAGCTCAGAAATGTCTTATTCATGAATTTATTCACACCAACGTTGATTAGGTGCTTACAAACACACAGGTACTGTGCTGGGAAGTGGGGGTTCAAAGATGACAAACCAGACTGGCTCTGCCTGCAGGGAGCCCACGGTCCACTAGAGCAGACACATGTGCCGATCAATAATGAAAACACGGCACTGGCTGGGCTGCGTGTAGGGGGTCGTGTAGGGGGGCTAGGGGAACACAGGGGTCTGTCCCTGCCCAGCCACTGGCCACACTGTGTCCCCAAGACTGCAGGATGCAATACTTCCCAGATGACCATGGAGGGAACACGGGCACCAAGTGACACCCGGCGGGATGAGTTAGTGCCCGTGATGAATTAGCACCCTGCCTTCTCTAACCCTCTTAGTACTTTCCATGCCTCACGGGTTTTGGAAGCTGCTGCTGAGCAAGAGAGAGGCCCGTGTAGATCTCTCCGTGAAGGCAGCTGAAGGGATAAGGAGGACATCGTAGAGTGTGTGCAGAAAACAGCCATAATGGTTCTTGTGGCCGTACCCTCTGTTGTGTCCTCCCACAGTGACTCTGGTTTGGCTGTGTGACTGGCTGTAGCCAGTGGGACAACAATACCTTCAAAACACCTGTGCTGGGGCCTGCCCCCTCGTGCTGCTCTTGGGACTTTTGCAACCACCACTCTTGGTGGGTGAGGAGGGAGGGAGCCTGGAGTGACAGAGCACCAGAGGCAATCCCACTTTCTAGAAGGGTTGCATGGTGGCCCACAGACGTGTAGCCAGTCCATATAAGAATCAGGGGTAACCCCATGCATCCTCCCTGAAGGGCAGAGACCATCTTTTCAGCCCTTCTTGTCCTGCGCCACGTAGGGTAGGTGCTCCATAAATGTTTGGTGCTCTCGAGCAGGGAAAACATGCCCCCTTCTGCATTGACTGCTACTCAAAGAAGCTACAGAAATCATGGTCCTACGGAAGCAAGAAAAGGCATTTTCCATAGACAACCCAGGTGACCAGGGCCATCTCGGCAAGTTTTTCATGTGGTCAAACACCAAACAATCAAGGCGTTATGCCGATACCTGTGAGGGCACACTTGCTGCTAAAGGCGCTCTCGTGAAGCCTTGCAGATGTTTGTAGGCCTTCCGGAGAATTGGGAGTAAGGAAAGAGTGAAAAATACTGTCTGGGGCTTGGAACAGCCAAGGAGCCAAGGAGAAAGAAATGGAACGGGCCATATAATTTTGGGCCCTTCCTTAGATTAAGAGTGGGACTTCAAGGGCGCCTGGGTGGCTCAGTCGCTAAGCATCTGCCTTCAGCTCAGGTGCTGATCCCAGGGTCCTGGGATCGAGCCCTGCGTCGGGCTCCCTGCTCAGCGGGAAGCCTGCTTCTCCCTCTCCCACTCCCCCGCTTGTGTTCCCTTTCTTGCAGTCTCTCTCTGTGTCAAATAAATAAATAAAATCTTCAAAAAAAAAAAAAAAAGAGTGGGACTTAAATATCCAGAGCACACACTTCGAAGCTTGGAACAACTGAAACTATGAATGTCCCTGGGCAGTTATGGGTTCAGTCCCATGCCTCACCCCAGCCCTGAGTTTGTCCTGGAGGTGGAAAGATCACACAGGCTTGGAGTCATAGGACCTGAGTTTGTGTCCTAGATTTGTCACTATGAGCTCTGTAAAATTAGGCAAGTACCTTAACTTCCCCACGGCTCAGTTTTCCCATCTGTAAGATGGGAACGATACCTACTTTGTTGGAACTTTGCGAAAATGTAAGGAGATGGTGCAGAGCGGCTGGCGCAGAGCAGTTGCTCCTTGGATGACAGCAGATGCAGTAAAGATCATGGGCTTGCGGAGACACGGGACAATAACCAGGACTCACCCAGGACCCCGTGAGACAACAAACCCATTTCCAATCCTGGGTTTCCTGCTTGTGTCTGAGATCCCAGAGCCCGGGGTTCCTGTCTCCGGACCCCACCCCGCCCCCCAGGACCACAGAGGACCACCTGAGAGCCACAGGCTGACCCTGAACTCCCAAGTGCCAGCACCCAAGCCTGCTGACTGCCGCGTGGCGCCCGGGACACTGGCCACTTTGTGCCACCTCTCCAAAGCTGGCCTGGCCTGCTGGAAGCTCTCAGTGGCATTCTGTCTGAGGCTTGCAAGGCCGGCTAGGGGCACAGAAGGGGACGGTGGGGACCGTGAGAGGCGGCAGAGACATCCCAAACAGACCTCCTGGTTTGGAGGTTCTCTTCCTTTCCCAGAGCAGGCAAAACTTTTTTCACCCCGAGCGTGGAGTAAAGGAGAGGGAAGAGGCACTGGGGGTCTGGGACCCAAGGAGTTTTCAGGTTTATGTATTTCATGGCCTCCTGCTCACTGTAACCCAGACAGAGGCCTCACAGTGAGAGACGAGACTGAGACGGAGAGCCCGAGCTTCCATGTGTCAGAAGCGGGGTGTCAGAAGTGGGGTCGAAACTCTCAAAGGCTGTATCTGGGCTGAACGATGCATCCCCCCAGAGATGATGGAAGGGGTGTTTTCAAGCCAGGCCTGTCACAGGACTGGGGAAAGTTGCCCGCCCACCTCACACAGAGGCGAAAGCAGCTCCTGGAGCCTGTGTTCTCTCCTCCCCACTCCCGCATGCGATTTGGGAACTAATTTGTCACCCGCAGACTGACCAGGGAAGTCCTCACAAAGCAGGCAGGCCCGGCCACGGCAGTGACTGACAGGCTTGCTCTGAGAGAATCCTGTCCCCAGGGCACTGCTTAAGTTCCAGCCCCATATGGGTCACTGGGCTGACACCCCACGGTGCCTCCACTTCCCAAACTGTAGAAGGGGGGCCTCTGTAGTCCTTGCCCCACTGGGACCGTCTGCCACATATGCTGGCTGAGAAGGAACCAGCTCCTCAGAAGAACGTCATCTGTCCCATAAACATTTTCCCGGGTTTGTTTCCACGTCGGGGGGAGGAGTAAAGCTCTCTGCAGGAGGCAAGGATGGGTTTCTGCTTTTACACGGCCATGTGCAATCTGGCCAAGGAAGGCTTCTCTCAGAAGAGGCCACACTCCTGTTATCAACACCCATTCGTGACTTTGCAGCGTAACTACCTAAGAAGTGAGTAAGCGAGGGGTGACAGGAACGGCCCTCTGCACACCCCTTGCTCAGTACCTACCTGACCCGGTAAAAACCAAACTGCACAGAGAGAGCTGGGGGCCAGATGTGAGGGTCTCACGCCCAAATGCCTCTAATGCCTCTTGCTGCGCCTGGTCTGGGTTCCCTCCCAGAAGAGAGACTGCGAGGAACACCCCGCGGGAGAGTGCGTGTGACCCCACAAAGGGAGAGAAAAGCAAAGGGACACCTCACCCAGCCTCGCTGGCAGGTCTGCCCCATGGTGGGGAGGGCACCTGCGGGGCCCGGCTTCTTCCTTCTCTTCTGGTTCCCTCTCCTCTTCTGCCCTCAGCAGTCCGGGCTGGGAGGCCTGGAGAAAAGCAAAGCCCAGGGCAGGAGTGAGCGGCTCATCGACCTCATTCCTCTCCTCACCAGTTGGGAAGCTAAATACCCCAATACTGAGGACCAGGGGCAGAGAACCGGCCCCCGAGTCCAGAAGGCTCCGTAATCACAAGTAAAATGTCATAAGGTTTCTGGCAGGATGTTATTCCAGAAGAAATTCCCCGGAACCTGGTCGGCAAGTGGTGCCTCTTCACCAGGCACGGCCGCCTCTGCGTACAAAGAGGGCCGAGCACAGGGTCTTGCTTTAGGGAAGGAATTCCCTAGAAACGGAAATTGCCAAGGCGACTTCGAAAAGCCCAAACTTCAGAAGTGTGATCTTCAGCACACTGTCATTCTTTTCCCCTCATTGAAACAGGGTAGGGTGTAACTCTGGGTAAAAATTACTCCTCTAATCATAAAAGCAATGCACACTCATCATAAATAAATAAATAAATACATAATACATACATAAACAAACAAATAAATAAATAAATAAATAAATAAATAAATAAAATCAGAGCATACAGGCCAGCAGCTTAAAAATTAAAATCACCTTTACTCCTTATAGAAATAAGTTCTCGTAACATTTTGGTCTATATCCTCCCTTATATTTTTCTCCAGATAACTACACACCAGTAATGACACAGAAATGGAACCATGCTCTTGTACTCTTTTTAAATCTACTTTTTTCCTTGGAATAATATATTATGAAAATCTTTTCATGTCCATTAATAAATATCTCATCTTTTTTTGTTGTTGTTGGTTACACTGGGTAGAGATCTCGTAGTTCATATTCAGAAAGGCTTACTCAAGAATGATGCGATAATAATTCAGTTAAGTGTCAGATATCCTAAGTCAAAATTCACAGCAATTTTATTAAGTCTCTACCATATCCTGATCAGCTTAGAAATATTATGTGATTTGCCTGCCAATTAGCGTGCTGCAGCAAATCCCAAAACTTCCCTACTATTTAAGGTCTTTTCAGTTCGAAGAGAGTAAGCCAAGAGTCCAGGCTTCTAAACAGTGATGTAACACTGAGCCTCCAGCCACTGAATCCCAGTGGCTCAGGGTTGGTGAATTCTGCTAGAGCTGGTCTTGCTGGGATGCCTGGTACCCCTGACAGCCCAAACCCTCCCTGCCCCAGCTCAGAGGCATGAACAAAATTTGTGGGGTTTCTTTGTTATTTGTTTACATAAGCACCATTTAATTTAAAGATCATACTTCATTCCTTTTTCCTGAGCATTTCTGGGGGAGAAGACACACAGAGCTTGGCTGTTGGATGTTCTTCAGAGAACTTGGAAAGATCTGTACTTGTCTCATATTTACTTGATATTTGCCACCCACCTCCCATTAGAGGATAAACTCCCAGGATGCTGGGACTTTGTACGTCCCCTGGTGCTTGGCACATGGTAAGCCTGGAACACAGTGTTGAGGTCAGGCTGCTTCGCTGGAAGCCCTACACAGCCATGTAATAGCTTTGACTCTGGAAAAGTTATTTAACCTACCCGAACCTCAGTTTGCTCAACTGTAAAATGGGAACATTAACAGTAATAATAGAGCCACATGGGAACGTGTGCAGGAAAATAGAGCACTTAGAATCGTGCTCGCATCTAGCAAATACTCGATATATATCTATTAACTGTTATTATTGTTGATTGATTGGCAATGTTACTGAAATTCACAACAGTTGTGAAAGCAATAAGGGGCCATAAATGGCTTATAATTGAGACATAGACTATTCAGGGGGTTGGTTTAAAGCAGGGAGTCCATAGGGAGAGCAAAAGACAATTTGCTGGGGTGACAGAAGATCATATCAGAACTTTTATTTATGACTTTTTAAATTTCACCCTATAACTTTTTTAGGCTATTCTTTGTAACATACACATTATCTTAGTACATTATCAAATATAAATAATTTTTTAAAAATTGAGATATAATTCATATACCAAAACATTCACCTTTCAGAATATATATATATGTATATATATGTATGTGTGTATATATATATATATGTATATAATTCAATGGTTTTTAGTATATACATAAGGTTGTACAATCATCACCACTACCTAATTCCAGAACATTTCCATCACCCCAAAAAGAAACCTGTTCCCATCAGCAGTCACTTTCCACTCTCCCCTCCCCCTAGGCCCCAGCAATAGCTAATCTACTTTCTTTCTCTATGGATTTGTCTATTCTGGACATTTCACTATTTGTCTATTCTGGACATTTCACTATGTAAGATCATAAATGCAAAAATCTGAAAAAAATTAAGATACATGTATTGGGGAATGTGTCTGCAGAAATATTTTACTGATAGAGTACATGACCAAAAAGGTTTGGAGGGACCTGGCTGAGAATGTCGAACCTTCTGGGTTTTTTCCCCAGCTCCTCTGAGTTTCTCATACAGACACTGACAGAAGGTCATAGGCTCCATAGATGTGTGCTAATTAAAACCCAATAGCTAACACAGGCCAAAACAGAATGTGATCTAAAGACTGGGGCACCTGGGTGGCTCAGTTGGATAAGCGTCCGACTCTTGATTTCAGCTCGGGTCACAATCTCAGGGCCCTGGGATCAAGTCCCGCATCAGGCTCCCTGCTCAGAGGGGAGTCTGCTTGAAATTCTCTCTCTTCCTCTCCATCTGCCCCTCCCCCCACCCATGCACACACACACACACACACACACACACACACACACACATACTCTCTCTCTCATAAATAAATTCACCTTTAAAAAAAAGATACTATGCATTTTGCTTTGTAATTTATGATTTAACTTTGTTTTTATAAAAAGATGTTCCCCTAATTATGCTTATGATAGACTAACAGTTGAAACAACAATGTAGCCTGGAACTCGGGTTCTAATCCTTGCTCTGCCACTTACTGAACTTCTCTGAGCCTAAGTTCCCTTGTCTGTAAAATGAGGAAGGTAATAGGTGAGAATGAATAACATTTTCCCCTTTTGCATTGGAACTGGGCCTTAGGTTAACGCTCTAGTTCCATTCCACCAGTTACCTGGTAATGTTACCAGCTGGTCCCCAAGGTCTGACCTGTACTGCTCACCTGCTTGTACCCACCAAATTTGTCCCACATTTTTCCTTAAAGCTCTTCTTTCCAGCTTATCTTTTAACTCAGGCAAAAGACCCTGCAGGCGTAGCATCCCCGCTAGAAACTGAAACTACCCCTCCAGCAGTAATAAGCACTGACAGAGAGCTCAGGCCAGGCTGGACTCACCCTACACAGGTGGGCCATGGAGCAACCCGTACGGTGACCAACAGTCAACCCTACCTCACTGAAACGCTAGAATCTCCACCCAGGGAGGAGCCCAAGCTTTATTTACATACCTTACCCTGTATGAACAGGCACTTTTCCTTAAGGCGCATGTGTGGCCTTATGCCTGCCTCTAATAGGACAACAAGGCTCCCTTTCTAAATACTCATCCCAACCATAAATAAAAAAACAAAACCCATTCACCCTTGCTTGGAGAGTCACAGCTTTGGAAGTAATTCCCTGTGGTTTCCTTATCTGCTGCAAATAAAGTTCCGTTTGTGTGACAACTGCCCCTGGTGCAGCTTCTATCCGACCCCCCAAGGAGGGGACTCATGTTAGTCCCCTTACAGTAAGGGTAGAACATCAAATATGTTATGAGTAAGATTCCTTTTTTTTTTTTAATGATTTATTTATTTATTTGGGGGTGGGTGGTGGCAGAGAGAGAGGAAGATTCCTCAAGCAGGCTCCGCACGGCGCGTGGAGCCCAGTGCAGGGCTCGATCCCAGGACCCTAAGATCATGACCTGAGCCAAAATCAAGAGTCAGACGCTCAACCGACTGAGCCACCCAGGCGCCCCTGTTACTGAGTAACATTTCTTAGGATAAAGCTGACCCCTCGTTGGTGGATTGCTCCTGAGCTGGAAACTACACATACTAGATGGGATGCCATAGCTCTAGGTTTCCCCGAGTGAGAAGACTCTTGTTTTGTCCTGCGCAGAGACCCTGGAAAATGTCCCTATGGAGTTGTTACAAGAGAATTTGGCTCCTGCTGGGCAGGAGGCTTTTTAAGCCAGGAGGAATCATGCACCTACCCAGGGAGAACCTCTCCCCCCGTGGACCGCTGCAGATTTCCTCAGAAAAGAAACAATTGGCATTGTCCCGCCAGCAAGCTGTGGTTGCTGTCTTATCACCCTACAGGCAGAATGGAGCCACGTGTGGCTGGTAGCAGTCTTCGAATCTGAAGATTGAGTAGAGTTTAGAAGACTTCTGATGAGGGTTACAGGTTAAGTCGTGCAAAGTCTGGCATGCAGTGAGTACTGAATTGATACTGTGAGTACTAAATAAATGGCTATTATTATGATTGGTGTTTTGTTTTATCTACATTCACCGACTCATAGTGGGCAAGAGATGATTCTAACCCCGAGAAGCCCAGGCGGGGTATCAGACTGCCAGCTATAGCCCCATAATGAAACAGGAGAAAACACCTCTCTGTAATTCTGAAAGGAGGAATTATACAAATGTCCGTTCCACACAAGTATTTATTGAGCACCAACTGCATGCCAATCTCAGTGCTGGATGAGAAGATGGAAAAGATGGACATGGTCCCTGCCTTACAGTTTAAAACAAAGCACAATTACAGCATGAGTGATGGGAGGGAAGAGTGGGGTAGTTTATTTTAAATGATGTATATTTGGGACTCCAAGAAGTCTTTTCAGAATAAGAAACCAGCCTTTGGCCATGGCACAGAATCCTAGGTTGGATGAAGATTGGAGTGCTAGTGCTCACCTTCTTCCCCTGCTCACTGTATACAAGGCAGCTTGTTGCAACCGTGGGCCTGCCTCTTTCTATCTGTGCCCCTGGGTAGTTCTCATCCACAAAGACCTGACCTTGGCCAATGACTTGCTTTGGCCAACTAGACAATGCGCCACAAGAAAAGATTTGAAAAATGCTTATACATGAAGGGCTTTCTCTTGTTGCTCTTGGGACCCCTGCCACTGCTGCCATGGGAAGAAGCCCCCGCTAGCCTACTGGATGACGAGTGGCCCCATGAGGTAGAAAGAGCCATCCCAGTGGAGTATCTTAGGCTAGCCAGCCCACAACCAACCAGGGGACTAAGATGCAGGAGTAAGCCCAACCCAAACCAGCCACCCCGGCTCCGCTCTGCAGAGCCACTGTGATACTGTGATTTATAAGAAGAAATATATATTTAGTCTTCATCCCCACTCCTGTCACACAGCTCCTAAAATCCTTGTAAATTCCTAAGTTTTAAGACCAATGGGAGGGGGCCCCTGGGTGGCACAGCGGTTAACGTCTGCCTTCGGCTCAGGGCGTGACCCCAGCGTTGTGGGATCGAGCCCCACATCAGGCTCCTCTGCTATGAGCCTGCTTCTTCCTCTCCCACTCCCCCTGGCTTGTGTTCCCTCTCTCGCTGGCTGTCTCTATCTCTGTCGAATAAATAAATAAAA
>NC_048223.1:73338895-73412654 GCF_002007445.2 Ailuropoda melanoleuca | reverse complement strand
AAAAAAAAAAAAAGACCAATGGGAGAATCTTGTATTGTAATAGTTGGTCTTTTGTCCTCAAATAGCTCCAGTTCCTGAGATAGCCCCAGTGATAAAGGTAGTAGGCACCTCTCATTACTCATAACAAGCCCCTTTCAATGACGAGTTTATGTTAATGAGGATGGGGCCGGTTGCCTAGGGAACCAACCTTGTAATTTCAGGGTGGGAATTTCAGCCTGCCCCTCTCCAAGGCAGGGGCAGAGGCTGGAGGATACATCAGTCACCGATGGGCAGTGATTTAATCACTCGTGCCTATGTATTGGAGCCTCCGTTAAAACATACGAGGACGGGGTGCAGAGAGCTTCCAGTCGGGGAACACGTGGAGGCGGGGGAGGGTGACCGCCCTTCCCCACATGCCTTGCCTTGTGCATCTTTTCCATCCGGCTGTTCCTGAGTTACGTCCTTTTATGATAAATGAGTAATCTCACGAGCTGCTGAATGCGATAACCAATGATTAACGAGAACTCTGAGCTGCTCTAGCAAATTAAGCAAACCTGAGGAGGGGTACTGAGACTCTATAGTCCATTGATCAGTCAGAAGCCGAGGTGACAACCTGGCCTTGTGATTGGCATGGGGGGGGGTTCCTGTGGGACTGAGCCCTTAATCTGTGGGGTCTGACACCATCTCTACAACCAGGGTGCAGGCATCTAAGAGCACCTGCTCCAGGGTCCCGGACAGATCAGTTTCAGCTGCACACCACTGACAACATCCAAAGGTGGAGACAGGGCAATGGTGAAACGAGAAAGGAATTGACTTCAGCGAGGCCATCACCCAGAAGACAGCAGCAGACTAATGTCTCAAGGACTGTCTCCAAAAGGCTGAATAGTTGTAGGTTTATATAAGGAAAATGTGGGACAAAGGTTGGTGGTACATGCAGGTGGGCAGTGGAGGTCAGGTCGATCATCATCTTGGGGTCCATCCTGAGGGGTCTTGCTGGCTCAGGGCAGGCCCTAGTGCTTGAAGGGGTAGTTTTGGTTCCTATCACGGAATGTTTGCCCACTCAGTCTTTTGTCTGAGTTAAGAGATAAGCTAGGAAGAACTTACTCAATTAGCAAGTACGGACTGAGGTCAAAATGGAGATCGTTGGTATCCTCTTTCATCTCCAAGTAGAACTGAGTTAAATCATAAGATGGTCTGTAATTCTGGTGTTGCAAAATTGTTTGTTGTGGGAAGAAACCCCACACGCTGGTAACCAGAATTGTTCAGTGTGAGGAGTGAGAAGGAGACACACAAGTGGAGTGTTTTTTCCTTTACAACCACCCCGCCAAGCTCAACCCAAATTGCTGAAACATAGAACCATGGGCTTATTCCTGGAAGCCACTAAGTTTGGGGGTGGTTTTTTATGCAGTAGCAGGTAACTGAGCCCCAGGGAGCGGCTCCCTGCCCTTCAGGAGCAGGTTGGGATGGAGGAGCCCTGAACTAGGAGTCAGGGGACCAGCTCTGGTCCGGGGCCCACCACCACCTGCTCCCCAGATGGTCTCAGGGAAGGTGCTTAGCCTTTCCAAGCCTCAGTGTGTCCCCTGATTACAAGGGTCCTCCTGTCTGCCTCACTGAGTTGTAGTGAGGATAACATACAGCTACATGGAACCCTCAAGGGAGCCGTTGGCATGGCTTGAATGGAAGCTGGAAGAAACCTGGTTGCCCAATAACCGTTAACATGGCCCCAAGAAGAAAGGAGCACTAACTGCATCCCACCTCGTACACATCTTCTCACGTGATCCTGTCGCACCATTACAAGGGGGATAATAAGATCCTAACTGAGGGACGAGGATGCTGACATTCAGAGGGGTGCCGTCGTGTCTCAAAATCACACAGCAGGACCCGGGGAGACGAGCGGGGTGCAGATCTTACAGACTCCAGAGCCCTCTTTCTTCCCAATCCATATGCTGCCTCTCCTCCAGAGTCAGTCATCCACCCCTCCTCACCCCTCAGCCTCCTGATTGCTGGGGTGGCTTCCCAGCCCCAGGCCCTCTGCAAGGAGAGCCTGCGGGAGCCGCACTGCCCACCAGCATTCAGAGCAGTTCGTCAACAGATCCACACGCACTCTTGCCTTCCAATCTGATCCCTGGGTAACTTCCCAAATCTAGTTCACACACTGCTCTGGATCTCCAAAGCAAACTTACCCAAGAATAAGTATTACATCTTCCCTATCGGCATTAATTTCTTAAGTTCCCATGGGTCTGTTGAAAGACAGGGAGATTATGCTACCATCCCCTTCCTCCGTGGCTTCCTATCTGCTGTTACCCAGGGGATGGGAGTGGAAGGGGAAAAAGGAGCCCTCGTGACTGGCCCAGGACACTCAGTTTGAAGGTCATCCAAAGCAGTATCACTTTTTGTCAAGAGACTGCTTGGTCTAGAGTTCACGTAGAAATTCGTGGCATTTCCATTGGCCTACCATGGTTCCACTCTGCATACACAGCCTACTTCGTGCTGGGACTTGGCATTCCCCTATCACTGCATTAACCGTGGAGCCCTTCACTCTTCTCCCTGGGACTTGCACAGACCTCTCTAGGACGCCCCCCTCAGATTCTAAAGCATCTATGTAAACCAAGTGTTGCCTTTCTCAAAACGCCGCACAGGTACCATCATAACACACTTTCAAAGTAGATGCTTCATTTCTTGAATCATTTACCTAAATTTAGGGATCTGGATATCCCAGCATTTTAATAACAGAAAAGCCCATAACACATTTGTGTCTCCTAACAGCTGGATTCTTTGTTCATTTCCAACTATACTTTCTTTTTTATTTTAGCCTTGTTTTCAGAAACCGTGAACCCCCTCATCGATTGACTTCCCATCTTTCTCTTAAGCAGCTCACTTGGAGGTAATTATAACTAGCATTTTTGGGTGTTCAGTCAGGCACCACTACACGTGACTCAAGACATTGCATCGCAAGAACCCCTCATAATAACATGATCCTGTTCTACAGATGAAGAAACTGAGGCTCAACAAGATGAAGGAACTTCCCACCCTCGGACAGCGGTGAGGAGCAGAGCAGGCTTTGACGTCAGGCTGTCCCCAGCTCCTGCGCGCTTGGGCTCCTACTCCACTCTCCCTCCGCTGTGCCTCGCATCGGTTTAGACACAGAGGTTAGTAGAGAAGAGCAAGTGAGTAGTCAGGAGAGACAGGCCTTTCACAGTTTATCCAGCTACGATGAACACAGCATTTGCCTTTAAAAAAAAATCACACCGTAGATGCATTGGCCCCAGTACTTCAAACACAAAGACCTGGCTGTAGGAAGTTCTGGTCCAGTTACAAATCTCTGTGTAAACTTGGGAAAGTGTTTATCCCTCTCTGGGCCTCATCAGTAACATAAGTGGGTTTAAATCCCAGCAGCTATCCTTCGAGATCATGAGACTTGAGTATTTATTTATAGAGACGGACGGGAAAAGGCCAGGGGGGTTCTAGCCCAGGGAGGAGGGAGATCCCCACGGTTTGGCCACTTGCCTTGGGATGGCTTGAGACGCCTCTGCTGCCTCTTCACTTGGTCTCACTCTCATTTTTCCAAAAGGACAACGTATGTTGCCTTGCAACCCAACTGCAGATTCTTGGCACAAAGCAGTTGTGGGTGGGTGTTTAGCTCTTTTCTTCCTCGGGAACAATGCTCTGTAGTTGGTTAGTTGGGAGTCCTGAGAACAGAAAGAGACAAAAGATGCATTTGTCATAATATCAAGAGTCACCAAAGGACTGGCAGGGAGAGAGCCGGCACTGGTGTCCTGTGGATATAAGGGCACAGGCCTTGTTTCCAAAGGAGAGGATAGTACAGAGGCCTTGTGGGCAGGGGTCAGAGCCCTTGGCGTCGTAGACATTCAGATGGTGCTTTATGGTCACGAAGTTCTTTATCCTACTCATAGAAACCTCATAAAATCTTTGGGTGAGGGGCAGGAACCATGGCGATGGCGAAGAGGATGGTGGGGACGGTGATGAATGGTGGCCCACGTGCACAAAATCCTTGTGATAGTTACCAGACACTGTGCATTGACTCTGGAAGCTTCCCCCAAATACCAGGAAGCAGAAACAACTTCCTTGTGCCCAGGGAAGCCGAAGCTTAAGAAGCAAAGTCATGAGAGACTATGGACTCTGAGAAACAAACTGAGGGCTTCAGAGGGGAGGGGGTGGCAGAATGGGATAGACCGGTGGTGGGTAGTAAGGAGGGCACGTATTGCATGGTGCACTGGGTGTTATATGCAACTAATGAATCATCGAACTTCCCCCAAATACCAGGAAGCAGAAACAACTTCCTTGTGCCCAGGGAAGCCGAAGCTTAAGAAGCAAAGTCATGAGAGACTATGGACTCTGAGAAACAAACTGAGGGCTTCAGAGGGGAGGGGGTGGCAGAATGGGATAGACCGGTGGTGGGTAGTAAGGAGGGCACGTATTGCATGGTGCACTGGGTGTTATATGCAACTAATGAAGCATCNCGAACTTTACATTAGAAACCAGGGATGTACTGTATGGTGACTAACATAATTTAATAATAATAAAAAAAAAAAAAGCAGCAAAGTCAGGTGCTCATGGAAAGGCAGCAGTGATGTATGTGAAAAGGTAGCCGAACNATAAAAAAAAAAAAGCAGCAAAGTCAGGTGCTCATGGAAAGGCAGCAGTGATGTATGTGAAAAGGTAGCCGAACCAGGGTTTGAACTCAGACCTCTCCCACCCTGGGGCTTTAACTCTTCATTTCATGGGTGCAGTAGCTGAGGCTTAGAGCGAGCAAAACCAGCTCGGGTCTTACAATCTGGAGAGAGAGGAAATACTCCGGCTGATGGGAAAGTAGAGAAGACAAATGTCGGGTTGGTGCCAACCAGAGCTGGGGTGGACCTGAGCCAAAAATCCTAAAGAATGCCACCTCCTTCCTTCCTCTTGCCTTCATGAGGCACTTCTCTGGGGGACAAAAGCCCCTGTTCTTCCACTCTCTTCCATAATCCTAGGAATGACCCACCACTGTTCCCCCACTCCACCTACCTTCCCTCTTTCCTACTGTTCTTAAGTCCTACCTTCAGAGAGCTTTCCTGATAGTCCTTGGGGACAGAGATGTTAATGAAGAAACCACATGAATTACCATTACAGATGGTGACTTGTGTCTGGCAGCTCTCATGAGGAAGTATAGGAAACCACAGCATCTGATCCTGGGGATTCATGGAAGGCTTTCCAGAGGAAGTGACTTTGGATCTGGGACACATTGATCTGGGTCAGAGTTTTCTCTGAAGCCCCTGAGGCAGGGACAAGGGAGCCTTAATAAAAGAGGAGGAGAAAGTGGTAAAGGAAGAGGATGTGCCCTAAAGTTTATTAATTCACCCCCTGCAGATTTGGGCCCTGCTGAAAACTAGGCTGGCCTGGGTCTCTACCCTCTAGGGCAGCGGCTCTCAGTGTGGTCCCTGGACCAGGGGCAGCAGTATTACCTGGCAACTTGTTAAAAATGCACATTTTCAGGCCCTGCCACCGACCTATCCAACTGAAAACTTTGGGGAAGAAGCCAACGATCTGTGTTTAAGAAGCCCTCCTGGCCAGTCTGCCAGCTGCTCAAGTGGAGAGCCACGTTCTTATGTTGACAGTCAAATGCACTTATTCGTCAAAAGTATGATAGATCCTGGTTCGCTCCCACCCTCTCATGCCCTTCACATGAGGAAGGAATTCACAGATGATATTTTGAGAGAACACCCGATAAGGAATCTGTAGCCATAGAGAGAAATGGGACCAGTCGTTTGATGGGGTTAGAGGTGGGGATAAAAAACAAGGATTTTAGCACTTCGGAGGTTAATCTCCCAGGGAGTGAGACTCCAGGAGGTGAAAGCGTATTCTCTGAGAGCCGGAAAGAACCTAGCACATCATGTCCCACTCCCTCCCCCATCCGAGACAAGACCCAAGACCCGGTGGGCAGTATCTCACCCTTAAAAGCAGGTTTTCCCACTGTTGGCCGGTTGTGTCTGAGATGAAATTTGCCTCCCTCTGACTTCCTTCTGTTGGCCTTAGTTCTCTGGACTCTTGCAGAAGACCCTTTCCTCCTTCCGCACAACCTCCCAAGGATGACAAGCATGCTTATCTGTGGCTCTTAGCAAAGACGCAATCACTGACCAACTGAGTATGAGGAAGACCCCAGACTTGTAAATGACTTTACTAAAGCAAGTGTGAGCAGGATAGCAACTTCAAGCACACGTGCCCTTCAGCTGGGCAGGCTGACTCGAGGGTGGCTGGGCAGACTGGCCCACATTCTGAAGAATGTTAAATAAAGGTCACAAGGAGCTGATTCCTAACTCTGGCCCGAGCCTTGGATGCTCCCCAACTCACTGAGCCCCTCCCGTGTGCTTTCTTTTAAGTCCTGCATTCATGACTTGGACCATATATATATTTTTTTTTAAAGATTTTTTTAATTTATTTGACAGAGAAAGAGACAGCCAGCAAGAGAGGGAACACAAGCAGGGGGAGCAGGAGAGGAAGAAGCAGGCTCACAGCAGAGGAGCCTGACGTGGGACTCGATCCCATAACGCCAGGATCACGCCCTGAGCCGAAGGCAGACGCTTAACGACTGTGCCACCCAGGCGCCCCTGGACCATATATTTAAACTGTCAATGCTTATGTGTATTAACTACTTCACAGCCAGGATCTACGTCTAGCTTCCGGAGTAAACAGTCCCCAGAACATGGTCCTTGTGTCACTCTAAGGTTCCTCATCCCATCCAACCAATCGCGTGTTCATTCACACAATCACTTAGCCATTCTGCACATCCAGTCCCAGTCCCGTTGGGGGTGGGCACTACCCGATTTCTTCTCCAAATTGAGAAACCCGAGCCTAGACAAGTTCTACTCCAAAGAATATGCTAACAAAAGACCCAACTTAGAGAAAACAAATTTTGGCAGAGTATAGAAAAGCAACTGAAATTCTCTCTCAAACTTCTCTCCCCACAGCCCGGGAAGAGGGCAGGGAGATGATTAGCGCATTTCAGAGAGAGCCAGCCAGAGGCCCTGGAAGAAATACAACACAGGGCCCCACCTCTCAGCCTGGTCATCCCACTACCCACCAGGCCTGGGAAGGCTCTCAGGGACACCACTATCTGGAAATGACGTCAGTCCTTGAGTGATGATAGGGAACTTACCATCCACCAAAACAAAACCTTGAAAGGAACTTACTAGGAAATGGGTCTCTGACACTTCCTGCACAGAGATGGTCTTTGGAGAGTCACCTGGAGACAAAGCTCGCTCCTCTGGAGCTGGAATCACAGCTTCTCTATGCTCTCTATGATGTCGGACAACACTGTGACCACAAGCTCTTAAACCGGCTTTCCACCAGACGCTGGAGGGAGATCTCACTTGCCCACCACCTCGTAACAACCAGAGCCAAACGTCTGTTTCATTTTTACCACAAAAAAGACTCCATCCTACCACAACAGTCCTTTGAATTCAAGCCTCTTCACAGAGGAAGCAAAAGACTTCCTATCTCAAGCAAAAAATGCCAGCTATGTGCTCCCACAGGGCTCCAGTGCCCCGGAGGCACAGGGCACCAGGGCTATCACAATAACCTCCCAACTGATCTACAATTCAATTCTCTTTTGTATAAAACTCCACACACTGTCCAACAGTTCAGATCCCAAGCTTCAATCCCAGGACAGTGCGCCCTGGCCTCCCTGCCAGAAGCATCTCCTGACCTCACAAGCAGACTCAGAAATCTAGACTGACTGGGATCTGCCGCTTGGGGACTGGCCACATACAGAGCTCTAACTCTCTCAGGGGAGGGATGAATTCCCAGCTGGACCCAGTAAGTGCCGCCTTCTGTGTACCAGGCATGGAGGGACAGGATATGGGTGAGTGGTGGGGGCTGAGAGCAGAGTCGGACTGTGAAGTCCTCAAATAGCTAACAGACAAAACACAGATGAAGCCCACACACACCCAAGGAAAATGAGCCAGGCAGCCCTAGTGTCAGCAGTAATGCTTTATATTAAGTGCTTTAGATATCAGAGGAAATGCCGGGGGGGGGGTTCCAAGAAGATGGATTTGACCTGGACATTGACTAACCTGTCAGTTTCCCTGGGGAAATGTCAATCTCCTTTCCTCTGGCCCTCAGGCCTAATCCCACCATCAGATTTCCTTTTGCACCCAGCCCTCCCCGTCCCTCCACAGTTGACCACGAAACATACTGTGTTTTTTGTTTGTTTGTTTTAAAGATTTTATTTATTTGACAGAAAGAGAGAGGGAGAGAGAGCACAAGCAGGGGGAGCAGCAGGCAGAGGGAGAGGGACAAGCAGGATCCCTGGGAGCCTGATGCGGGACTCGATCCCAGGACCCCAGGATCACGACCTAAGCTGTAGGCAGATCCTCAACTGAGTCACCCAGACGCCCCAAAACATACTGTGTTTTTATCAGCACCAGGGTGCCTGGTGAATAGTATTTCATTTAGGCTTATAAGAAGCTATTATAAAAGGAAAAAAATGGGACACCTGAATGGCTCGGTTGGGTGTCTGCCTTTGCCTCAGATCCTGTATTGGGTTCTCTGCTTGGCGGGGAGTCTGCTTCTTCCTCTCCCCTGCTTGTGCTCTCTCTTCCTCCTCTCCTCCTCTCTTCCTCTTAAATGAAATCTTAAAAAAAAAAAGGAAAAAGATGACGTAAATCATAGTGGTTATCCATGGTGTATTGTTAAGCCAAAAAAGTTAGATAGAGAGTGATGTGTAGAGTAAAATCCCATTTTTATCACCACTGCCGCGAACAGAACAACCGTATCACACGTATCACCTGCACCATAGGACACGTCTGATTGCGTAGGTGAAAGATGGTGAAGGTTAGAGAAAAGTGATGTGAAATCTGCACCTGCCTCTCCTTGCATACAGCCTGAGACAGTCGCTTCCAGCAACTTCACTAGGGGCAGGAATATCTCAGACCCCAGTACAGGGGCGCATGGAGTAAGATCAGGGCAGAAGGCTTGCTTGAGGAGAGCAAGAAAAGCAAGTGAGGCTTGAATGGCCTCAGGTATTCCTCATGGATCTCCAAGGGCTGGGAGATGATAACCCAGCGAGATGTCGGTGCTGCTTCTCCCTAAGAGAATGAAGGTCGATCCCAGGGTGCCTGGATGGTTCAGTTAGTGGAGCGTCTGCCTTTGGCTCAGGTCGTGATCCCAGGGGGATCCCGCCGCACTGGGCTCCTTCCGCACTGGGCTCCTTGCTCAGTAGGGTGCTTGCTTCTCCCAATCCCTTTGCCTGCTGTTCCCCCTGCTTGTCCTCTCTCTGTCTCAGTCAAAAAAATAAATAAAATCCTTATAAAAAATTAAAAAAATAAAGGTCAATCCCTAAATCCCTGACCAAGGGAAATACTTGGGGCTAACAGGAATGTTTAACAGGGTTTGGGGGCCCAGGAATCTATATCCTAGAGCTCTGTCTCTCCCACCACCGTGCGTTCACAGGGACTGACTCAGACTAGGCTGTAACCTTAGGCTCTAACCCGGTGCACATTCCAAGACAGAGTAGCAGATAAACCCTAGATGAGGAAGCTCACCAGGCAACTATTACATATCTGAGGAACAAAACTACCTGAAAAGAACATCACTAAACCACGCAATATATACCATTTGAAAAAGAAATATTGGAACAGGCAGACCAAGAATGTAAAATAAAGATGATAGATATACTTAATTATTTAAATTAAAAAAATTTTTAAAGATAGATATACTTAATGAGATCAAGAAGAATAGCATGAAATAAGATGAAATTGTTAAAAAAATCTGGAGGTATTATACATGAAAAACATAATATAGAGTTGAAAAACAACATAAAAATTAGGCATATACATACATACGTGTGGGTGTGGGGGGGCACCAAAAGCATAAACCATGAAAAAAAAAAACTAACGAATTAAATTAAACTTATTTTAAATTAAAAACTTTTTGCTCTTTGGGAGACACTGTTGAGAAAATAAAAGGCAGAACATAATAGATGGGTCCATCTATTAGAATGGATACAGATGAAGAATGAATTGCTGAGTTGGAAGATCAGATGGAGGAACTCTCCTAGTAAGTAGTAGGGAAAGAAAAAGAAATAGAAAAGTTAAACAATATGAAAGATAGAAGTACAAGTGTCAACATTTGGATAATAGGAGTTCCAGAAAAAGAGAAAAAGAAAAATAGAAAATATTTGAAGAAAAAACAGATACATTTCTTACAAGTAAGAAAAAAAAATGAAGGACCTCAGATTGAAAAGGCCATAAAGGGGTGGCTGGGTGGTGCAGTCAGCTAAGCATCTGACTTTTGGTTTCAGCTCAGGTCACGATCTCAGGATTGTGAGATCAAGCCCTGCCTCAGGCTCCATGCTCAGCTCAGAGTCGCTTGAGGTTCTCTCTTTCTCTCCCTCTGCCCCTCTC
Source organism: Ailuropoda melanoleuca (assembly GCF_002007445.2). NCBI lineage: Eukaryota > Metazoa > Chordata > Mammalia > Carnivora > Ursidae > Ailuropoda > Ailuropoda melanoleuca. The sequence continues at coordinate 73,402,278 of NC_048223.1, read as the reverse complement.
ACTTGTTCTCTCTTTCTCTCTCAAATAAATAATAAATATTTTTTTCAAAGGCCATAGAGTGTTAAATAAAAGATATAAGGGAAAATCCACCCCATATTACAGAATATCATAGACAAAACAAAGAGAAAATTCTAGAGAGACACCAAATCACCCAAAAGGGAGCAAGAACTGGATTGACATTAGGCTTCTCAACAGCAACAATGAAATAAGAGAACAAAGAATTTAATGCATTGAAGGAAACGATTCTTGTATCTACAATCTTACACCCAAATTATCACTTAAATATGAGGGCATAATAAAAATATTTGTAAGTATATAAATCTCCAACTTGCCACATAAAGTCTCTCCCTGAAAATACTTTTGAAGAAAGTAGTCAAATAAGTGAAAGTTTATCCAAAACAACACAGAACTAAGATTCTAGACTCTCTTCTACAGGATTAGGAGAGACCAAAGTACATGAAAGCATGCAAAATACTTGTCTTTTTTTTTTTTGTAAGATTTTATTTATTTATTCGACAGAGATAGAGACAGCCAGCGAGAGAGGGAACACAAGCAGGGGGAGTGGGAGAGGGAGAAGCAGGCTTCCAGCAGAGGAGCCTGATGCAGGGCTCGATCCCAGAACACCAGTATCACGCCCTGAGCCGAAGGCAGACGTTTAACGACTAAGCCACCCAGGTGCCCCCAAAATACTTGTCTTCTTTGGAAAAAGATTTATCTATCGACCTCTCAATTCCACAGCCCAAAAAAAGAGAAGAAAAGAGGAAAATGAAATATATGTAGAAGAAAACATAGGTAAAAACAGACTAAAATAGACATAAAAACAAAGATAGTAGAAAAAAGTTCAAACATATTAATAATTATAAGAATGCACATTTTTTAAAATCATTTTTATTTTTTTTCTATTTTTTTTAAAGATTTTATTTATTTATTTGACAGAGAGACAGGCAGCGAGAGAGGGAACACAAGCAGGGGGAGTGAGAGGAAGAAGCAGGCTCCCAGTGGAGGAGCCCGATGTGGGGCTCAATCCCAGAACGCTGGGATCACGCCCTGAGCTGAAGGCAGACGCTTAACGACTGTGCTACCCAGGCGCCCCAAAAATGTAAATGTTCTAAACAAAAATACTGCCAAATGCTATTTTGAAGAAGTATGTCTGAAGCATGACAGAAGAGTTGACTGAAAAAGAATGAAGAAAGATCTACCAGGTGACTTACTTACCAAAAGAAAGCTGGTGAGTTAATATCAGACAATACAGACTATAAAATGAAAGGCATCATTAGACAAAGAGGGTCACTACAAGAATGTTAAAATTTTAACTTATGAAGAAGATACTAAAATGTTAATAAATTGGCCTCTAGGGGCACCTGGGTGGCTCAGTCGGTTAAGTGTCTGCCTTCCACGTGGGTCATGATCCCAAGGTCCTGGGATCAAGCCCAGAGTCGGGCTCCCAGCTCAGTGGGTAGTTTGCTTCTCCCTCTCCCTCTGCCCCTCCCCCCCGCTTGTGCTCTCTCTGTATCTCAAATAAATAATCTTTTTAAAAAGTTGGTCTTTAAATAGTTAAAGTAAAATTTTTTGGACCTATTGGAAGCATCTAACAATTCCACATTTTAGGAAGAGATTTAAATATATTTCTCTCTGTTGTTAGGTCAAGCAAACAAGCCAAGTCAACAAAGACATAGAAGAGCTGAACAACAAAATTACAAGTTTAATCTAATAGACATATCAGAATTCTTTATTTAACAGAGATTATATATTGTTTTCAAGCACACATAAAATATTTGCAAAGCAAGCTTTAATAGATTTCTAAATAATAAATATAATATAAACCAGGGGTTAGCAAACTATGGCCTGCAGCTCAAATCCAGTCTACCACCTGGTTTTATAAATAAAGTTTTATTTGAACACAGCCATACCCATTCATTCACATATTGTCTATAGTGACTTTTGTGCTACGATGGTACAGATCATATGGTTCACAAATCCTGAAGTATTTATTATCTGACCTTTTACAGAATAAGTTTGCCAACCCCATATTCTATGATCAACACGCAATTAAGTCAGAAGTTAACAACAAAATGACAAATTTTAAAACTTCATATTTTTGGAAATTATGAAAGTAAAAAACTTTGAAGATCTTTTAAATAATGAGTAAAATAAGAAATTATAATGAGATTTCAAAATATTTGAAACAGGTGGTTAGGATGTAGAAGGTAGCAGCAGATCACTGTATTCACTGTAACAACTGGAAAAAAATGGATAGCTGGAAAAAAATCATATTTCTTTTTAGAGACGCTGGAAAGCTACAGATACAAAGAAGTCTAATGGAACTAAATTCCAAGGCAGAAAGAACTCTTCTGAGGAGAATGGAGATTAGCGACTGCTTTCGTCTCTGAGGGCATTTGCTGAGTCTGGGAATGGACTGAGAGAAATCGGACTTGTCAGAGCAAAGGCAAACCTGCCGAGAGAGAGAATGAGAGGAAAAGCCAGCTTTCAACGGCCACGTAGGTCGGCTTGACAAAGCAGAATCTCAAGAAGCCTCAGGCTGCTTTCCCCACCTGCCAGGGCTCCGCCACAGGATTTTTACTATGTTTGGGGCAATAGAGGAGTCTAGGGGTTAGAATGGAAATTCAGGGAAAGACTTCCTGAAATACTATGTTTGAGAAAGAGAAGTCTGCTTGAAAAGAGGGCCTTCAATAAACACTAGTTAAGCGTCAATCTCAAGATATTGGAAACTAAAGGTAAACTGATCCAGCTCAATATCAAACTGGATTGAAGTAATAAGTCCGACATTTCAGCTGTCTCAGAGGGGAAAGGGAATATGTTCTCTTGGAAATCTCTGTCATTTCGTTGTTAACGTCTGACTTAATTGTGTGTTGATCATAGAATCTGTTCTCTCTCTGGAAAAAGATAACATCTACTTCAGATTCTATGGCTATTACTATACAAGACAGAGAGAGAGAGAGAGATTGAGAGAAATAATGCAAAGAAGTAAGAAAATGTGACCTATAAGCAAGAGAAAAAATAGACGATGAAAACAGTCTTACAGGTCACCCAGAATTGGAATTAGAATTAGCAGATGAAGACTTTAAAATAACTATTATAAATATGTTAAAGAAAATAAAAGATGGGCAAAATGGATGAAAAGATAAAGAATATCAACAAAGGAGTTGCCACAAAAAAAAATCTCATGGATATTCTATAAATGATAAAATACAATATATTAAATTAAGAATTAATTAATCCATCTTTACACTTTCCCTATGCCTCACTCCAGGCTGCCAGTGTCTCCCAGAAAGAAGCTTGTGCACGTATCTGGTGCCCCAGGTTTTGCAACTGCCACCCAGAGGACACCCCTTGATTATGTGGCTCTGGTGGTCAGTGGGCCTTGCATTCCAGGGTCTCACAGAACTGCAACAAACAGTTTTTAACTGCCTATCCCCTCAGGGCCCAGCAGAGGCAGTAGACTGAAATATCCAGCTTGTCCACATAAGGCCTATTTAAAGATCTTAACACTACAGCCTGAGGGTCACTGATTTAAGACATATCTAGGGACCAACAGCAATCTCCTTCAGAGAAAGAGGGGGCTGGCAGGTGCCATGTTAACACTCTCCCTCTACCCTGCCCCAGCTCTCTTGTGTCTCCATAAAAGGAACTTGTGAGTAAGTCTGGCACCCTGGCTTTTGTGGCTGTGGCCCAGAAGACACAACTCTTGATAGCCTGGCTCTGGTGGCCAGTATGGCTTGTGTTCATGGGTTCAAAAGCACTCTAGCAAACATAGAAACAGTTCTTAACTGGCTATCCTCCCCAGGATCAGTGCAGAGGAAACAAAGAGAAATGCCCAACTCCCAGTATTCCACTGAAAGAGGTGTAGTTGCAAACCTTAAAAGCTGCTGCTTGAGACTAGAGCTTCCAACCAGCCATGTCTAGGTGCTGACTGAAGAAAGTGTCCTTTCTTCTGGAACACTGACACACCTTCACATGCCTTCAACTACTAGGAGCCACTAAGGAAAAAGAAGGCTGCTTGGACAATTGTAAATAAAAGAGGAGATGTTACAACTGATACCACAGGAATACAAAAGTTCATAAGGTTCTACTATGAATAGTTATATGCCAACAAATTAGAAAACTTAGAAGATATAAATTCCTAGAAAATAAAACTATTAAAATTAACCATTAAAAAATATAAAATCTGAATAGACTAATAAGCCCACACATTTATGGTCAATTAATTGTCAACAAAGGAACCAAGACTATACAATGGGAAAAGGATAGTATTTTTAATAAATGGTGTTGGGAAAATTGGACGGCCATTTGCAAAAAAATGAAACTGGATCACTATTGAACACCATACACAAAAATGAATCCAAATGGATTAAAGATTTGAACATAAGTCCTGAAACCATAAAATTCCTAGAAGAAAACAAAGGGTAAACTCTTTGACATTATCAGTCTTGGCAATGATTTTTTTTAAATTTGAGACTAAAAACAAAGGCAACAAAAGCAAAAATAAACAAGTGTGACTGTATCAAACTAAAATGCTTCTGTACAGCAAAGGGAACCACCAACAAAATGAAAAGGCAACCTAAAGCATGAAAGAATATATTTTTATATCATATATCTGATAGGGGCTTAACATCCAAAATATTTTTTAAAGAGAGAAAGAGAGTGCACATGACTGGGGGGAGGGGCAGAGAGAGGGAGAGAAGCAGAGTGCTGAGTGTGGAGCCCCACACGGGGCTCATCGTGGGGCTCTATCCCACGACCCTGAAATCATGACCTGAGCTGAAAACACAAGTCAGACGCCCAACCAACTGATCCCCCTTAACATCCAAATATTCTAAAAACACATATATCTCAACAGAAAAATCTAATTAAAAAATGGGAGAGTATCTGAATAGACAGTTTTGGAGAGGTTTCTGGAGAAGACATACAAATGGCCAACAGTACATGAAAAGGTGCTCAACATCACTAATCATCAGGGAAATGCAAATCAAAACCACAGTGATATATCACGTCATACCTGTTAGACTGGTGGTTATCAAAAAGACAAGCAATAACAAGCCTCGGAGATGATATGGAGAAAAATGAAACTTGTGCACTGTTGGTGGAAATATAAATTGGTTTAGCTACTGTGGAAAACAGTAGGGAGTGTCCACAAAAAATTAAAACTAAAACTACCATATGACCCAGCAATTCTACTTCTGGGTATTAATCCAAAGGAAATGGAATTACTATCTCAAAGAGATATCTATACCTCCATGTCCATTGAAGCATTATTTACAATAGCCAAGATATAAAAACAACCTGTGTCTATCAATGAATGAGTGTAAAAAGAAAATGTGGTATACATTGGTGGTATATACAATGGAATATTATTCAGCCATAAAAAAGAAATCCTTCCATTTGCAACATGGATAGAGCGTGACGGTATTATGTTAAGCTAAGTAAATCAGACTGAGAAAGACAAATGTTATATGATCTCAATTATACATGGAATCTAAAAAAACCCTGAACTCATAGATACAGAGAACAGATAAGTGGTTAATAAAGGTGAAGGCTGAAGAAGGGTGGTCAAAATGGGTGAAGGTGGTTAAAAGGTACAAACTTCCAGTTATAAGATAAATAAGTGCTGGGGATGTAATATACAACATGGTGACTATAGTTAACAAATACTATATTGTGTATTTGAAAGTTGCTAGAAGAGCAAACTTTAAAAGTTCTCATCAGAGGCACCTGAGTGGCTCAGTCAGTTAAGCATCTGCCTTCAGCTCAGGTCATGATCTCAGGGTCCTGGGATCGAGCACTGCATCAGGCTCCCTGTTCAGCAGGGGACCCGCTTCTCCCTCTCCCTCTATAGCTCCCCCTGCTTATGCTCTCTCTCTGTGTCAAATAAATAAATAAAATCTTTTTAAAAAATAGAATAAAAATAAAAGTTCTCATCATAAGAAAAAAATTGAACTATGTGGTGATGGATTTTAACTAAACTTTTGTGGCAGTTTGTAATATATACATATATCAGATCATTATATATATTTTTTAAAGATGTATTTATTTATTTTGAGAGAGAGAGAGGTGTGTGGAGGGGCAAAGGGAGAGGGAGAGAGAGAATCTCAAGCAGACTCCCCGCTGAGTGTGGAGCCCAGTGTGGGGCTCAATCTCACAACCCTGAGATCATGACCTAAGCCAAAATGAAAAGTCGGACACTTAACTGACTGAGCCACCCAGGTGCCCCAATCAGGTCATTATATCTTACACCTAAAACTAATATAATGTTATATGTCAATTATATCTCAATAAAAAAATTTATTTTATTTTTTTAAAAATATTTTATTTATTTGACAGAGAGAGAGAGGCAGCGAGAGAGGGAACACAAGCAGGGGGAGTGGGAGAGGGAGAAGCAGGCTTCCCACTGAGCAGGGAGCCCAATGTGGGGCTTGATCCCAGAACGCTGGGATCAGCACCTGAGCCGAAGGCAGACGCTTAACGACTGAGCCACTCAGGCGCACCTCAATAAAAAATGTTAAATACTACTTTGTTTTATTTTGTCTTACTCTATAAGACATTCTCTTATCATTGCCCAATAAAACTAGATATCAATATCAAACAGCAAAAACATTTTCTATTAATCCAATGCTGATGATAATCATTTATTGTGTTCACTCTCACTAGTCATGTCCTCTGCTAAGCATTTCTCATGCAGTATTTTGTTTAGAGAGAGAGAGAGAATTCACTGGCTAGACTTAATGGCAGATTGGGTACAATAGAAAAAAAATCAGTGAACTTAAAGATTGGTTAGTGGAAATTATGCGAACTGAAGCACAGAGGAAAAAAATTAATGCAAACAGAATAGAACATGAAGGATGTGTGAGACATGATTAAATAATCTAACATAGGTATAACAGAGTCCTGGGAGGAGAGAGGAGAAATACTGGGTCACAAGCCAAGAATTTTCAAAATCCAACAAAGACATCAACCCACAAATTAAAGAAGCTCTCAGAAAATCTCAAGCAGAACAAAAAGAAAGTCACACCCATGCATGTTATAGTTAAACTGCTAAAAACTAAGGATATAAGGAAATCCTTAAAAACAGCCACAATAAAAAGACACATTGCTTGCAGGAGAACAATAAGAATGATGATTGTCTTCTCAACAAAAACTATGAAAGGTAGGGGCACCTGGGTGGCTCAGTCAGTTAAGCGTCCAACTCTTGATTTCAGCTCAGGTCATAACCTCACTGTCATTGGGTTGAGCTCCATGTCAAGCTCTGCACTTAGTGTGGAGCCTGCTTGAGATTCTCTCTCTCCCTCTCCCTCTGCCCCCACCCAACTCGTGTGTGTGTGTGTGTGTGTGTGTGTGTTCTCTCTCTGTCTGTCTCTCTCTCACACACAAACCATGGAAGCCAGAAAAATACGAAATAACATCCTTAAAATATTGGAAGAAAAGAGCCTGCCAAACTAGAAATCTATATCCTTCCAAAATGAGGCAAAAAAAAAAAAGACATTTTCAGACAAATAAATGTTGAGAGAATTTACTTCCAGTAGTACTGTATTATAAGAAATGCTAACGGAAGTTTTCCAGTTTGAAGAATGATCCCAGATGGAATCATGGAACTATAGATGAAAGAAAAAGTAGCCAAGTAGATTAATATAACACAGTTTTTAATATAAAAAGACTATCAACTGTTTAAAACAACAATAACTATGTATTATAGGTATTATAACAAATATATGTGTAAACTATATGTCAGCAATAGCATAAAGGGCAGGAGGAAGGTAAATAGATTTATACAATAAGTTTCTTACATTGTCTATGAAATGGTAAAACACTAAGTCAAGGTAGGCCGTGATACATTAAAAATCCATATTGTAATCCCTGGAGTACCACCTCAAGCAATGTAAACTTTTCCAGGGTGAAGACAATAGTCTATTTAAGCTGTATCAGGGCATCCATTTGTTGAAATTCACCACCATAGAACATTTTATTCATTTCATAGTATGCAGAGTTTATCTCAAAAGAAAGTAAAAGGATTTAACAATCAATATAATTTTGGGGCGCTTGGGTGGCGCAGTCGTTAAGCATCTGCCTTCAGCTCAGGGTGTGATCCCGGCAATCTGGGATCGCGCCCCACATCAGGCTTCTCTGCTAGGAGCCTGCTTCTTCCTCTCCCACTCCCCCTGCTTGTGTTCCCTCTCTCGCTGGCTGGCTGTCTCTCTCTGTCAAATAAATAAATAAAATCTTTAAAAAAAAACAATCAATATAATTTAAAAGCCAATAGATGAAATAAGATGGAATAAAACTACTTTGATTCATCCAAAAGAAGTCAGGAAAACAGAAATAAAGAGACAACGAATAGGACAAATAAAAAACAAAGGATTGGGGCGCCTGGGTGGCTCAGTCGTTAAGCGTCTGCCTTCGACTCAGGGCGTGATCCCGGCATTATGGCATCGAGCCCCCCACATCAGGCTCCTCCACTGGAAGCCTGCTTCTTCCTCTCCCACTCCCCCTGCTTGTGTTCCCTCTCTTGCTGGCTGTCTCTATCTCTGTCAAATGAATAAACAAAATCTTTAAACAAAAAAAAACAAAGGATTCAGGCGATAGGATTAAACCCACCTGTAACAGTAGTTACACTAAATGTAAATAGAATAAATATTCCATTTAGAAAACAGAAATTATCCGACAACATAAAAACAAGACAAAATAAGATCCAACTAAATGCTGTTTACAAAAGACATATTTTAAATATAAGGGTACATATTATTGAAAATAAAAGGCCAGAAAATAATATAACATGCAAACATTAACCATAAAACAGCTGATGCAAATATCTTAGTATCAAACAAAGTAGATATAAAAAAACAACAACAAAAAGTATCTGGCAAAATTGATCAACAATAAGAGAAAAGGCTTAGAATAATGTAATGAATGAAAATGGAGACATAACTAGAGATACACTAAATATTTTTTAAATAATGGGAGAACATTAGTTAAAACTTCATGTCATAATGATAGACATATAGAACAATAGAACAGAATTGAGAGTCCAGAAATAGACCCATACATTTATGGTCAATTGATTATTGACAAGAGTGCCAGGAACCATCAATGAGGAAAGAATAGTCCTTTCAACAAATGGTGCTGGGATTTGACAATGGATAACCAAATGCAAAAGAATGAAGTTGGTCCTCTCCCTCACATCATATACAAAAATTAACTCAAATTGTGCAAAAGACCTAAATGTAAAAACTAAAACTGTAAAACACAGAGAAGAAAACATAGGGGTAAATCTTTAGCTTGTGTTAGGCAAAAATTTTCTAAATATAACACCAAGAGCACAAAAAAAGAAAAAATAAATTGGACTTTACCAAAAGTATAACTTGAATGCTTCAAAGGATATTATCAAGAAAATGAAAAGACAAGCCACCAAAAATGGGAAAAATTGTTTGTAAATCATACATCTGAAAAGGTTCTAGTATCCAGAATATATAAAGAACACTTAAAACTCAACAATAAAAAGAGTATATAGCCAACTTTTAATATGGGCTAAGGATTTTAGCAGACATGTCTCCAAAGAGGATGTATTATACAAATGGCCAATAAGCATATAAAAAGATGTTCCCATCAAAAGTCACTAGGGAAATGCAAATCTCCACCTTGTGACATACTGCTTCATAACAACTATGATGGCCGTAATTAAAAAGACTGCCAGTAACAAGTGTTGATGAGGATGTGGTGGTACAATGCTCCCCTACACACACACACACACACACACACACACACACACACACACACACACGGCTGTGGTGGGAACGTAAACGATGCAGCCACTTTGGGAAACAATTTGGCAGTTCTCAAAAAGTTAAAACATAGAATCACCATATGGTCCAGCAATTCTATTGCTAGATGTATATCCAAGAGAATTAAAATCATATGTTCACACAAAAACGTGTTTGCAAATGTTGACAGCAGCATTATTCATAATAACCAAATGTGGAAACAATCAAATACCCATCAACTTATAAGTGAACAAACAAAACGCAGTATCTGCATACAATGGAATAGCACTTGGCATCTAACAGCAGTTTTGACATATGCTACAACACAAAGGAAGCTCGAAAACATTGAGTGAGAGGCGCCAGACACAAAAGGGGACATATTGGTATGATTCATTCATATAAAATGTTCAGAACAGGTGCATCCGTAGAGACGGAAAGCTGATTAGCGTTTGCCTGGGCGAGGGCTCAGGAGGAATGGTGGCTACTAATGCATATAAAGTTTTTTGGGGGCACTGAAAACGTTCTGGGATCAGATGGTAGTGATGGTTGCATAACTTGTTGATATTTTAAAGAACACTGAATTGTACACTTTTAAAAAGGTGAATTTTATGTTGTTTGAATTATATCTAACTAAAAAATTATGTCATTATATTTGAAAAATAAGACAATTTGGATACACTCTTAGAAAAATATAACCTAACCAACCTGATTGAAGAAAAAAATGGAAAGCCTGGATAGTCTGATTATTCAAAAAAAATTGAAGCAGTAGTTAAGATCTTAACCCAAAGAAAATACGAGTCCCAAATGGCTTTTGAAGTGGATTTTTACAAAACTTTCAATGACCTCTTTCAGAGAATAAAAATTCATTCTATGAGGCTAGTACACCCATACAAAACAATGACAGTATGAAAAAGAAAAATGATAAACTTATTTCACTCATAAATACAGATGCAGAAATTCTAAATAAAATATCAACAAATCAAATCCAACAGTTATAAAAATGATAATAAGCCATGACCAAGATGGGTTTACCCAGCATTGCAGTGATGCTTTAATATTATTAAATAGGGGCACCTGGGTGGCTCAGTCGGTTAAGCATCTACCTTCAGCTCAGGTCATGACCCTAGGGCCCTGAGATCAAGCCCCACATGGGGTTCCCTGTCCCACGGGGAGCCTGCTTCTCCATCTCGCTCTGCCTGCTGCTCCCCCTGATTGTGCCCCCTCTCTCTCTCTGTCAAATAAATAAATAAAAATCTTAAAAAATATATATTATTAGATAGATGTCACTCACTTTTATAAGTAAATGAGAAAAAATTTACATCAATAGTGAAGTAAAATAATTTTATAAAATTCAATATCTGTTTGGGGGAAAACAAAAAGTCTTAGTAAACTATGACTAAAAGAGAACTTATTTAAGCTGATAAAAGATACTCCTAAAAACACATAAAAATCATCCCAGGAGGCTGGAGCAGAGGCATTGCCTCACGGAGGGCCTACGTGGGCTCAGCCTTCAAGACCCACAAGTGGGGTTGCCACTGAGTGTGGGAGGGAGTCCCCGCTTTCCCTAGTCCTTCTGTTTCAGCCTCAGTCAAGCGGCTGGCAGGGCCGTGGAAGTCAACAAGAACCTGCCATCAGAAAACATGAAGAAAGCCCAGGAAATAAGCAAGGGAAAAAGAAAGGAGTGTACGTTGACTACCGCTCCGAGAAAGCAGAGGGGCTCTGAGAACACGCAGCAAAAGCAGGTGATGAGAAGTCTGTGCAGATAAGAGAAAAATGCTGAGTGACTGTCTGGAAAAGCTGGTGCTGCCGCCAGCTAGGTGTGTCGGAAGCTCTGTGATCGAGATTTTGTAGAGCGAACAGTCATTACATATGTTGTAACAGATCCTCACAAAACTATTTTAAACTTTACTGTACAGCTTGTGTGGGTGTGATGTTTCAGACCCACTCTTCAAAAATAAAACACTACCCATGCATATGAAATCAAAATCATTCTAAATGAAGAGATGTGTAGTTACATACCCCTTAAAATCAGGAATGAGACAAAAATCCTCACTACCGCCACTTCACTCCAACATTGTACTCATGATTTAGGTGATACAGACAAGAAACAAAATTAAAAGTGTAGAAATAGAAAGAAAAACATTAAACTGACAATATTGGTGGATTATATGACAGTCTATACATAAAATCTAGACTAATCTAAAAAACTAGAAATACGAGGAGATTCCTAGATTTGATCATTTCACCGTGGTTGTGTAAGAGACTGTCCTTGTTCTCAATAGATACGTGATGAATTATTTAGAGAGGAAGCATCATGATCTTTACAATTCACTCTTGAATGACTTTGCAAACCTAGAATATGAGTCGTAAGTAATCCCTATTATATTACATTATGTGTCTACGCAGAGAGGGAGATAAAACAAATCTGGCAAACATTATCTATCAATGAATTTAGGTGAAGGATAAATGGGAGTTCATTGTAACATTCTTGCCAGTTTTCTATAGATTTCAGATCTTTTCAAACTAACAAGGTTAATAAAAGTAATAGAAAAGTCTAGTAAGGTAACTGGATATAAGATTAATAATAAAAGCTAGTTGCATTTCTTGGCGTCAGCAACCAGACAATTAGGAACTACAAAGTTTTTTAAAGGACTGAATTTTTCATCACAAAACTATATCACAAAACTATCACAAAACTGTAAACTACTTAAGAATAATCTAAGAGGGGCTCCTGGATGGCACAGTGGTTAAGCGTCTGCCTTTGGCTCAGGGTGTGATCTCAGCGTTATGGGATCGAGCCCCACATCAGGCTCCTCTGCTATGAGCCTGCTTCTTCCTCTCCCGCTCCCCCTGCTTGTGTTCCCTCTCTCGCTGGCTGTCTCTTTCTCTGTCAAATAAATAAATAAAATCTTTAAAAAAAAATAATCTAAGAACAAAAGAGTGCAAGACCTATATAGGAAACTACAAAGCTTTTTAGAAAACATTAGGGAGGACCTAAATCAATGGAGAGACAACCCATGTTAACGGCTAGGAAGAATTAATATCTTAAAGAGATCATTCTCCCCAAATTGATCTACAGACACAATGCAAGATCAGTACAATTACTGAAAGGCTTTTTTGAATTTTGGATTTGTGGAATCTAACAAGCTAGCATGTCATGTCAGTGGTGAAGGAGAGACTATTTAAGTAACAGAGCTTGTAAAACTAGTTCCTAGGGGCACCTGGGTAGCGCAGTTGTTAAGTGTCTGCCTTTGGCTCAGGGCCTGATCCCAGCATTGTGGGATCGAGCCNGTAAGTAATCCCTATTATATTACATTATGTGTCTACGCAGAGAGGGAGATAAAACAAATCTGGCAAACATTATCTATCAATGAATTTAGGTGAAGGATAAATGGGAGTTCATTGTAACATTCTTGCCAGTTTTCTATAGATTTCAGATCTTTTCAAACTAACAAGGTTAATAAAAGTAATAGAAAAGTCTAGTAAGGTAACTGGATATAAGATTAATAATAAAAGCTAGTTGCATTTCTTGGCGTCAGCAACCAATTAGGAACTACAAAGTTTTTTAAAGGACTGAATTTTTCATCACAAAACTATATCACAAAACTATCACAAAACTGTAAACTACTTAAGAATAATCTAAGAGGGGCGCCTGGGTGGCACAGTGGTTAAGCGTCTGCCTTTGGCTCAGGGTGTGATCTCAGCGTTATGGGATCGAGCCCCACATCAGGCTCCTCTGCTATGAGCCTGCTTCTTCCTCTCCNTCCTCTCCCGCTCCCCCTGCTTGTGTTCCCTCTCTCGCTGGCTGTCTCTTTCTCTGTCAAATAAATAAATAAAATCTTTAAAAAAAAATAATCTAAGAACAAAAGAGTGCAAGACCTATATAGGAAACTACAAAGCTTTTTAGAAAACATTAGGGAGGACCTAAATCAATGGAGAGACAACCCATGTTAACGGCTAGGAAGAATTAATATCTTAAAGAGATCATTCTCCCCAAATTGATCTACAGACACAATGCAAGATCAGTACAATTACTGAAAGGCTTTTTTGAATTTTGGATTTGTGGAATCTAACAAGCTAGCATGTCATGTCAGTGGTGAAGGAGAGACTATTTAAGTAACAGAGCTTGTAAAACTAGTTCCTAGGGGCGCCTGGGTGGCGCAGTTGTTAAGTGTCTGCCTTTGGCTCAGGGCCTGATCCCAGCATTGTGGGATCGAGCCACACATCAGGCTCCTCCCTAGGAGCCTGCTTCTTCCTCTCCCACTCCCCCTGCTTGTGTTCCCTCTCTCACTGGCTGTCTCTCTGTCAAATAAATAAATAAAATCTTAAAAAAAAAAAAACCTAGTTGCCTAAAGGGGGAAAAATAAAATTGGTTTGTAAATTCTGCATATGTAAAAATCATCTCCACTTGGATTAAGAACAAATGTCAAAAGCAAAACTTTATCATTTTATTTTTTTTAACTAGTATCCACACCCAACATGGGGTTTGAACCCACAACCCTGAGATCAAGAGTCACATGTTGCACCAACTAAGCCAGCCAGGCACCCCTCAAAAGCAAAACTTAATTTTTTTTTCAAAAATATTATTCATTTATTTATTTATTTATTTGAGAGAGAGAGACAGAGACAGAGCACAAGCAGAGGGAAGGGCAGAGGGAGAGAGAGAGAAGCAGACTCCCCACTGAGTAGGGAATCTGACACTACTCTTGATCCCAGGATCCTTGAGATCATGACCTGAGCCAAAGGCAGCTGCTTACCTGACTGAGCCACCCAGGCACCCCACAAAAGCAAAACTTTAAATGTTTTTAGAAGACAATACTGTTGAAAATCCTTCTGACCTTGAGGGTAAATAAACATTGGTTTAGAAACAAAAAATGTTAACTTTTTTAAAAGATTTTATTTATTGGGGCTCCTGGGTGGCACAGCGGTTAAGCGTCTGCCTTCGGCTCAGGGCGTGACCCCGGCGTTATGGGATTGAGCCCCACGTCAGGCTCCTCTGCTATGAGCCTGCTTCTTCCTCTCCCACTCCCCCTGCTTGTGTTCCCTCTCTTGCTGGCTGTCTCTATCTCTGTCGAATAAATAAACAAAATCTTTTTTTAAAAAAAAGATTTTATTTATTTAAGAGAGAGAGTGAGCAAGTGAGGGTAGGACCAGAGGGAGAGGGACAAGCAGATTCCGGGCTGAGCACGGAGACACACTGGGCTTAATCCCACAGCCCTGAGGTCATAACCTGAGATGAAATCAAGAATCAGATGTTTAACCAACTGAGTCACCCAGGAGCCCCCCAAGAAGCTAACTTTTTAAGAGATTAAAAATTTGACAATATTAAATTGAGAACTATGTTCATCAAAACCTTAAGGAAAATGAAAAAATGAGAAGATATTTGTAATGCCTAAAACTGACAAAGGACTAGATCCATAATATATAAAGAACGCCTACAAATCAATAAAAAGGAACAGAGTTCAATTTAAAAATAGGCAAAAGCCATGACTAAAACATTTCATCGAAGAAGGAAAACATTTGATCCATGAATATATGAAGAAATGTTAAATATCAGGGAAATACAAATTAAAACCACAATTATATAGCGCTTTATATCTATTAGAATGTCTAAAATTAAAAAGACTAATCCAAGTGTTGGAAAAGACGTGGAAAAACTCAAATTCTCATATACTACTGATGGGAGTATAAAATGGTTCAACTACTTTGGAAAATAGTTTGGCTTTTGCCTAAAAATTTAATTCAATGACCTAGCTATTCCACTCCTAGGTATTTACCCGAGAGAAATTAAAGTATATGTCCATATAAAGACTTGTATACAATGTTCATAGCTGTCTTATTTGTAATAGCCCAAAACTAGAAACAACCAAAATATCCATGAATAAGATGACTGAAGAAACAAACTATGGTATTTCCATCCATACAATGGAACAGTCAGCAATAAAAGGAATGAAATCAATAATTGCATCAACATGAATGAGTCTCAAAATAAGCATACTGAGTGAAGCCAGATTTAAAAAGTATACCAACTATATGCTTCCACTCATATAAAATTCTAAAAAATGCAAACATATAGAAACAGAAAGCAACTCAGTAGTTAACTGAGTAAAAGGAAAGAGAAGCAGAACAGAAAGGAGGTATTACAAAGGGTCACAAGGAAACTTCTGGTGGTGACAGATATGTTTGTTATCTTGATTGTGGTAATGATGTCATCGCTTGAAATATAGGCAGTTTGATGCAAGTCAAGGAAAAATGCTTGACTGTAAGAGAACAGAATAATTTCTTTCAGAGAGAAAATCCCTCTTTTTATTCAAATACCTCAATGGGGACTTTTTGGCTGGGAAAGGTGAGGTCCCCTGGCCTGGCATAGGGGTGCATTAGAGACTACAGAAGAGTCATCAGTTCTTTGAAACAGAATAGGAATTTTTCATTTTATGGAAAGCATCCAGAATTCAGAGAAGAGAAGGATATGAGAAAGAAGCCTGCGAGGAATTGGGGAGAATCCATAACCCATGCAGTCAGCAGAGCCTGTGGAGAATGACGACAGCTAGTGAAAAATTCCCTGGGGTGGAGACAGTCAGAACTTTGACATCTAACACTCATATTTAAGTTGTTTCCTATTCTGTGAAGTAGTCGCCGTCCCACAATCCCCAAGCCTTTAGCTCAGTCTGTTCCAGACACTGGCCTTGAGTTAATGGTGTTTGGGGAATCCAAGAGAACGGGACAGTTCGGTACATCAGAAAAAACAGAGAGAGAGAGAGGCAGCAGCTGCAGGAATTGTGACATCAACGAAGATGAGCGGAAGCAAACTGGAGGCAGGAATAAGAGGAGTAACTAGAAGATGTAAGCGTTCCATTCAGGAATTTTGAAATACGAGTGCAGGAGACAGGCCTCTCCGCAGCATGTGGGATAGAGAACTGAACCATTTTCTTTGAGTATTAGAGGAAAGAATGACTCCAGACCGGTCAACTTTGTGAAAGGCCGCTCTAGACCCTGTTAGATGTCACAGAGGTGACTCTGCAGGAAGTGGGCCACATACAGACGGTGATGACATGGCCCCCTCCTGGAATTGCCCTGTGCTGTTAACGCATCGCTGCTTTTTAGGTCAATCCCCCAAACCATTCTGATTCCCTAAATTATCAATAACCTACCTTTCTCGCTATCTCTCTTTCTTTGTTATATATTAAAAAAAAAAAAACCTGGAAGATTTTTAGCTTCACTTTCTCGCCAGCATCACTCTTTCCCTGGCTGGACAAGAAAGGAATTCAACTCTTCTACTCTGATTGACCCTCTTAGTTCATCCCAAATATGAGCTACCAGATCCCTCTATCATCCCTGACTTGGCCCAAGTCCCATCCTTCCTGTAACAAAATACGGTTCACAAGGAGTTTCAACTGTGAAATAGTACAAGAGGGAATGTATCAAGACAGTGGAGGTAGAGGGAAGGGGCTATGAGAAATGCATTTCTCCCAGTTGTCATTCTTTTTTTTTTTTTAAGATTTTATTTTTTATTTATTTGACAGAGATAGAGACAGCCAGAGAGAGGGAACACAAGCAGAGGGAGTAGGAGAGGAAGAAGCAGGCTCATAGCAGAAGAGCCTGATGTGGGGCTCAATCCCATAACGCCGGGATCACGCCCTGAGCCGAAGGCAGACGCTTAACCGCTGTGCCACCCAGGCGCCCCCCAGTTGTCATTCTTTACCCATCAGCATGGCTGGGCAATCAGCTTGGAAGGACCTTGAGGTTGATGTTCAAGGTGATCATACCAACAAGACAGGCCCCCTAAACAATATAGGAACCACCGTAACACAATTACCTCACACGTGTACAAGTGGCTCATAGCTTATCCCTATGTCCATGTAGTTAGCTTGTGTAGTTGGCATAACCTTGTTAGGCTGTTATAGGTGAGGAAATTGCAGCTCAGAAAGGTTGAGTAGCACACCCGAGACTTCTGAGTCCAAACCACACCGCCTCTCTGCCATCTAAGATGCTATCCCTAATTAAGTGCCAGGTCTAGTAGGACATTTCAATGGGGGATTATTAATCTAGGCCCCCAAGGGAGGAACCCCCAGAGTAGGGAGTCCCTGAGTTTCTTTGGGACTTATTTTCAATCACCTCTAATTGAAATTGAGCATCCCCTTCCACTTTGGACGCAGACAACAAACCACAGAACTGGTAGCAGCAGCTGGGACTTTGTCTCCAGGAGAAGCCATGGACATCTTTGTATCCACGCTGTTGTTGCAAATGTCTCAAAATACTGTTTATGCTCATCAGGATTTCAGAATGATGATTATTAGGTTCCTGCTGGATCTCATTACAGTGCAATAAAAAATAAGCACATATGTTACTTTAATCACCACTTTAATCTAATAATTGTAATCCAATACCATTGGCTTCCTTTGTACTCCTAAGTATTTTAGGCATTTAGAAGCATTATTACAAAGGGTGCCTGGGTGGCAGAGCTGGTTGGGCAGCCGACTCTCAGTTTTGGCTCAGGTCGTGATTGCCAGGTCATGAGATCAAGCCCCACATCGGGCTCCTCTCCCCCCTCCATGTTCGCTCTCTAGATAAGTAAATACATAAATACATAAATAACTCTTTTTTAAAAAAGCATTATGAGAAAGGATCTGCAGGTTCTGCCCAATTGCCAAAGGGGTTTATGGTGCACATGTACACACACATATACACATACACTCCCACACAGGTTGAGAGTTCCTGATCTAAAGGACGTAGCACGTGGTCAGGAATTGTGTTCTCCTCTTGTTCCTATTTACCATATTGTAGTGCAGGTATGTACGCCTTTCCTTCTTTGCTAGCATGTGAATTCTAATAAAGCGGGAGTGGTATCTTCTATTCCTTTGGGTCATCGGTGGCTAGAACAGGGCTTGGCATTCATTGAACAATCATTTATAGAGTAGCTCATGTGTATAAGGCTCAGGTCCCATTGGGGGAGGCTAAAGAACGAAGAGATTAAAGGGAGGGCAATAAATCTGTTCACATACTTGTTTGAACATCAATTCATTCATCCATTTAGAGAATTATCTAATGGCTACTCAATGTCGGTCACTGTGGTAGACCCAGGGGAAAACAGGAAACATGAGATCCAAGTCCTTATTCTCACAGAGCCCCCATTCCAGCTAATGGAGAGAAGAGTACACAAGATTTCTGAAGACAGACAAATGGGAATGAGGTCACATCTTCTGGAGAGTCAGAGTCATGGGGAAAATCTAGTTCTTAAACCTATAAGCTCTTTTTAGCCAAAAGGTTACTGGGAGAACCTAACCACAGGGTAGAAATGTAGAGTAATACCCTTCCTAAGAGGAAAAGTTGGGTCCCCATGAGGATGGTTTACCTTGTTGGTGTGGCCGATGGTCTTGCCTAGTAAACTTTGAGGAGAAGTTAGCCTTCCATTGCCCCTGGTGTTTCAGGGGCTGGCCTGTCCAAAGACAGCAAGGTGGATGAGTGCCCTCTCTGCAGTTCGTTCTGATTCAAAGAATCTATGATGCTATCAATCAGTTAGAATGTGCAAGGTTGCCTAGATACCTTGGGGTTCTTTTTCTGGTAAGAGCCCTGAGCTGGGTGAGCTCCTCAAACCTACCAAACATGTGGTGAGGGACCAGGTGTGGGACAACGTGGTGGCCCAAGTACCTGCATCTCTGGGCCAGATCACCCATCCAGATGGGAGGGCAAAGGCAGAGACTCCCAGCAGAAGCAGGAGGAAAAGGGACTGGGGGCTGGGTGTGTCTTACCGAGGAAATGGAGAACAAGGACAACAAGGTTTGGGGTTGATGAAGACAAAATCTGATAAGGTGGAACATTTCCCAAAAGAAGTGTAACTTCAAAATACAAAAAGATAAATTCAATAAATCCATACAGCATCTCCCCAGAGAGGTATAACCTTAAAATACCAAAAAAAAAAAAAATCATTTTGGTAAATCTAGGCCCCACCCACAGCAGTATCTCTCTACGTATTTACCGAATGTATGAAAAAATTCCCTAGGGAACCTCAGCTCCCTCATCTGTCCCCAGCCCCAGCTGGCCTCTCTCTTACTGTCCTTCAGCCTCCTCCGGTCTGTCTGTCTGAACATCCTGCTTCAACAAATGGTGACAATTATCACTAGGAATTAAGTACATAAATCAAAATAAAATCAACCTGGATGATCTGGGGTATTATTCTCTTCAGTCTGTAGCCCATGATAATGGCCTCTACTTTTTCCAAAGAAAATTTCTTGGAACACTTCATTTTTCAATCATGCCTCCATCTAGTAAGTGTTTAATAAGAACAGCATCGTCCTGGGTTCACTGGAGCAATCCAAAAATGTATTTCACAAAAAGTTTTCAATCTACTAGGCCGGATGAGAACCACATACAGGTAACTCTGTGGTGAGGCAGGAAGTCACAGGTGGTTTGGATTCATGAGCAGGGGGGAGATCAAGAAAAAGTGAGGACATCCAGCGGGGACATGGTCAGTGACAGGCCAACCCCACTTAGTTCTGGAGGGTAGAATGCAGGCTAATGGGGCGGGTGGGGAGGGCTGAATTCCAGCGAGGTAGGAGTCAGCTTGGAAGTCAAAAGGACCTCCAGTCACTTCAGCTGTTCAAAGCAAGAGCTGTGGTAAATGCCCAGTTATGGGAGTATTCCTTCAAATGAGGTTTGGATAAACTGTCAAAGATAGTAGAGAAGATAGCCATTTATTTCCCCCTGCGGGAAGATGTTTGGGCTAGAGAAATGCTCACGGCAACTTCGGTGTCCCTTAGTCCACCAGCAGAGAATGAAGTTAGCAAGCGAGACTACCAAATGAAATACTGATACCTCATGCAAAGATTCTTAGGAAATCAAATATTTTTTATTTGTTTACTGGATTTCATATACCTAACAGTCCTTAAAACAACTATCCACAGTAGCAACACAAACCACATGTAAAATGAAAACAGGTGCCCCAAATGGCACCCCTCCCCATCACACACGCAATATTGAGAAGCAAAATCCTACAGGTGCTGACATAACTCACTTTAAGCACGAAAAGATTCCTGCAGGGCCGCCTGGCAACCAACCCTTCTTCATCCTGGGGCTTAAAAGAACAAAAGTCTTTGTTCTCTTTCCACGTTCCATATCAGCATGACAAGTTAAGGACAAGTTAGATTAGATCTCCAGTTTATTACATAAGTCCCAACCCTTCTCAAATGTGCATCCACAAGCAAGGACCCAACCTAACTCAATCAACAGCGGAAGCATCCCAATAGGGAGCTCAGCCAGCCAGGCCACGTGGACAGATAGCGTACATGTTTCCAAGTCCAACAGCCACAGGACCCAAAGCCACAGAGAACTAACAGCTCAGGCCTCAACTGAAAAATTTGCTAAAAGGGGATCTCTCAGGCCCAAATGCTCTGATTTTACAAGTTGGCCCATCTTTGGCCCAAATATGCCAGTCAGAAATGTCATTTAATGCCCCTGAAAACACTGAGTAACAAAATGCTAGGAGTACCCAAGAACCCGGGGTTCTCTTTCGGCCATCCAGAATGGGAAGTCAGCTAGAAGCTTGCCTGTTGGTCCCTGACCAACTCATCTGCCGGAGGAAAGGCTGGTCAGCATCCAAGGTACATCGGGCCCAAGCCCGAGGGAGTTCCTAGTTCTCCTTCTGGGCCTGCTGTAACCTCTTGGCCACAGCAGTGATCAGAGCAGCTCCCTTTCCACTCCCATCTTCGGACAGCATGAGCGTCACATCACATCGAGGAGCTAGCTCTTTCACAGTTTCCTGCAATATCCGAGAAAAGCTAGGGGAGAGAGAGAGAGAGAAACATCATCAGCACTCACATACGGGATCAACATATTTCTGAATGATTCCAATCTCGTTTGTTCCTTCCAGCTTGCTTCTCCAGGCTCTAGAACAGCTTCCTATACTGCTTGCTAAAGAGCTGTTTTAATTGTACCTTTTATTGAGCAATTACTCATGCCAGAGACTATTCTAGGTGTTTCAGATACAGAATATATATACAAAGTGTAATAAATAACAGTTTAAAAACAATTATTAGGGGGTGCCTGGGTGGCTCAGTCGGTGAAGCGTCTGACTCTTGATTTCGGCTCAGGTTATGGTCTCAGGGTCGTGAGATCAAGCCCTGCCTCAGGCTCTGCGCTCAGCACAGAGTCTGCTTGTCCCTCTCCCTCCCCCTCAGCTCCTCCGCCTCCTCTCTCTCTCAAATAAATAAATAAACAAATAGTTAAATAAATAAAATCTTTACCAAAAAAAGTAAAGAAATGATCATGTGATTTTTGTCCCTTGGTCAAGCTTTAGTTCAAGAGAGAGCCTTGTAGGAACCACAGAAGAAATAAGTGATTCTTATGGAACCAAAGTAATGAAAATATTTTTTGGCTAATTTTGCTAGAATGAGATCCTTCACCTCCACATTCCATAGTCTATATCACTTCATAAACCATCCCAGCCCCAGGGACCAACTTAAATAAAGTTGTTTATCCGGGGGCGCATTTGAGAGGATGAAGTTCTGTTTCTACATCCACTTTTATTTCTATAACCCCACTTCTCCTACACCTAAAATCTCAACACTAAGGATCAACTCTCTTTTGATAAGATTGTTCTATTTCCTTTAATTTTAAAATACAGATAAGCCTTCAAGCGTTAGGACAGAGATGGGGAACAGAGGGACAGCAGTGTGAAGTGCTGGTCCCTGAGGGGTCCAAAACCCTGCCTTTCGGCACATTGACGTCGGTGGTTAGATTGGCTGTGGGACGCTTTCTGGTCAATAAGTTATGAATTAAGATTTTAAAAGTCCATATGATTCTAGGAAAGTAGTTAACAGTTCACAGTAGACAGAAGAGTAGATCAGAAAACTCAAGTTTTTAAACAAGATTAATTTCCTTTGTCATTTTTCCATTAAATAAAACAAATGAGACAAATATTTAAAAAATTAAGTGATTCAAAGGGGAAAAACTAGCAAAGATACCAGTCTGTTATTTTGGATAATTAGTCATCATCATAGGAAGAGCTAACGATCCAGGATTACAGTTAAGAGTACATTTGTGTATATGTTTCAATTTGATCAGAAATTTTTATAAATTTGTTGGGGCGCCTGGGTGGCACAGCGGTTAAGCGTCTGCCTTCAGCTCAGGGCGTTGATCCCAGCATTATGGGATCGAGCCCCGCGTCAGGCTCTTCCGCTATGAGCCTGCTTCTTCCTCTCCCACTCCCCCTGCTTGTGTTCCCTCTCTCACTGGTTGTCTCTATCTCTGTCGAATAAATAAATAAAATCTTTAAAAAAAAAATTTTTGTAAATTTGTTAATAGTTTTCCTCTCCACCAAAACAAAAATGTTAAATATTAAAAATAATAGCTTTCAAAAAATAATAACAGCTTTAATACTTGACTTTTTTGTGATGTGCCATGCACTCTACAGACACTGTTTAACTCCATCCTCACGATAACCTATGAGGTAGGTAAGATTTTTGTCATCATTTTACAGATTAAGAACTGAGGCTCAAAGAGGGTAAGAAACTGGCCCTAAGCCTCCCAGCTTCCAAGTGGTGGAGCCAGGATTCAAACTCACATTAATACTTCTGTCCACTGACTCTGAGCTAAGAAAGTTATCACCAGTTCGTACTTGGCAAATGCTCTGTGCTGTGCACAATATTCAGTTCTCATTCCCCCCCCGTGAGGTCAGCTGGGAGTACTTAGTACTAATCACTTGTATTTGTTGAGCTCCAGACCTCAATCCTTACTCATCCCTACAAGGTAGAGATTATTACTGCCTCGAGGAGCATGGGGTTCAGAGAGGATGGTGAAGACTCCCATATCCTAACCACTAGGAAAGCAAGCCAAGGGGGCGCACACGTTGCCTGTTAGATGCAATGGGATCCATACTGGGCCTCAGTGCCCTCCCACCCCGCCTCTCTGGGGCACTCACTGCGGGTGCAGCTTGTACAGCGTGCCATCCACTCCCACGGTGATCTTCAGGTACTCCAGCCCCTGGTCTTCCCTCCTCTTCTCCACGACAGCAGCCAGGCCGGCGCCGCAGAGCTGGGCTGCCCGCCGGGACACAGCTCCGCACACCTCCTTCACCACAATGCTGTCCTCACATGTGCTGTCCAGGCCGAGCTGCTGCAGGATCCTCCTGACCTGGAGGAGGGCCAGTCGATCACTGTGGGCAAGCAGAGCAGGACGTCAGGACCTGCTTCCTGGGCCCTGGAACCTGTTCCGCCTGGCTCACAGCCCCCCATCCCTAGATGCCCTAGGAGGAGGGAGGAAAAAATGATCCCGGCAGTGGCTGAGTTAGAGCAGAATGCCACAGAAGCTGGGACTCAAGGAAGCCTGTGACCACCACCACCACCCCCGGAAGTCCCACCATCTTTAAAAAATAAAGTGTGAGCACCTCTGGTGTTAGACATGTTCAAACCTGTTATCTCACTAGAAGCTCTTATTAGATTCAGCAACCAACACATCGGGTGTGAGTTTTCAGAAGAGGAATCTGAGGTTCAGAGTGCTAGAGACTTACCCACAGATAGTAGAGAGCAGGGACTCAAGCACACGCCTTCTCACACCAAGTCTAACCTCCCCCACGGAGCATGCCAGCTCCCGCTACTCTGGCCCTGTCCAATTGGAGGCCAACTTTCCTTCTATTTAACTTTTTCTGATTTTCTGTTTTCTCTTCCCAACTAGACTACATGCTCTTTGAAGGTAAGACCGTATTCTCAATAATAATCAGCATAGGGCTGTGTACATTCAAAGGGCAAGTGAACAAATTAAGAAACAATGTACAATCAGCACCTTAGTGAACACTAACCTGTACAGGGGACCATAAGCACAAGCAGAGAAGCCCCCGCTGTAGGGACAGGCTGGCCTCGAGTCTAGACCCTGATTATCTCCCGGTGAACTTTCAGAGCTCTGACTTCCAAGCTGAACAATGTAAAATTGTATCCTTGACTGTCTCAGGGAATACTTCGGGAAGAAGACTGTTATCAAGAGAGAAAAACCGGGAAATAAACTGTCTGGCTGTACAGTGGATTCCGCAGGTAAATGGCGGTGCAGTCAGATTACAGAATCCTTTGTAGACCCTAGCAAAGAGCTTGCATGAGAATGTGTACTGCTATTGCAAATGTTCATGACATATTAAGTGGGAAAAAAGATGATAAAATACTATGTGCCATATGATCTGGGTTTGTTTTTGTTTTTGAATATTTGTCTTTGCACAGAAAAAAAAAATCAGAGCTGAAGGAAATCTATTTAGATGCTGGTAGGATTACCGGTAGTTCTTACTTTCTACCTTATGCTTTTCGTTTCTTTTCTTTTTAATTTAAGTAATCTCTAAACCCAGGGTGCCTGGTTGGCTCACTCAGTTAAGCACTTACCTTCGGCTCAGGTGATGATCTCAGGGTTCTGAGATCAAGCCCCCCATTGGGTTCCCTGCTCAGTAGAGAGTCTGCTTCTGCCAGTCTCTGCTCATGCTCTGTCTCTCTCAAATAAATAAATAAAATCTTAAAAAAAAAAAAGTAATCTCTACACCCAAAGTGGGGCTTGAACTCACAACCCTAAGATAAAGAGTCATATGCTCTTCTGACTGAGCCAGGCAGGTGCCCCTTCCTTTTACTTATGAATGAGTAATATTTGTATATGATGAAAAAAAGTGGATTTATTTTTCCATAGGTAAAATAATAAAACCTGAAATTCCTTCCACAGTCTAGCCCGTCACAGTTTACCTAGTTCTTTCATGTACATTCCACTACTCGGTCCTTGGGTCGATCATTGGGGTTAAGCAGTAGAGCATTTATCTTCTATAAGGAAAGAAATTGTCATCCCGAGAGGTAAAGCAACTTGCCTCAGGTCGCACAGCACACGCAATCTTAAACTCAGGCTCAGAGACTATAGTAAGGCCAGAACCCCCCCCCCAAGATTCCCTGTTGCATCCATTGGACAATGTACTTTGAAATGGGCCACAGTCAGCATAGCACCTACTATTCCCAACTGGCATGACATTGGATATGATTTTCTTTTTATTCCATGAAGTCTCAAAATAAATAAAATACCTAGAAACAGGAAATCAAAGCATCCAAAGCAGACACCTTTTGTGCAGCAGAAGTGAGTATTTCTGGAGGCATATACGTCCCGCTAACTTACTCTTGTCCAAGAACATCTTCCTTTGTATCAGGCAAAAAAAAAAAAAAAAAAAAAAAAAAAGGCAGGGCAAAGATAGTCCATCTGCTTATTTCTTGCATGTGAGAAAGAAACCATTTGCCCTCACAGCAAAAGAGGATCCCTCTGGTCATCAAAGATGATGACTTTTTTTTTTTTTTAAAGATTTTTTATTTATTTATGACAGAGAGAGACAACCAGTGAGAGAGGGAACACAAGCAGGGGGAGTGGGAGAGGAAGAAGCAGGCTCATAGTGGAAGAGCCTGACGTGGGGCTCGATCCCATAACGCCGGGATCACGCCCTGAGCTGAAGGCAGACGCGTAACCGCTGTGCCACCCAGGCGCCCCAAAGATGATGACTTTTAACTTACACTTTTGAATCTAACTGGTTGAAGCTGGACAAAAAAAAGGACGCTGGGTATCTACTGATCAACATTTCAAAAACACAAAATTGCTTCTGCTGCTACTGATTCTACCACCGGCTCCTTAGACGGCAAGATCTGCTCTACAACAGTCCATCTGATTTCTCTCAGTAAGTACACTGCTTTCNGATTCTACTACCGGCTCCTTAGACGGCAAGATCTGCTCTACAACAGTCCATCTGATTTCTCTCAGTAAGTACACTGCTTTCACTTTTCTCCCAAAGTGATTTTTGGCTGCGGGCATCTGGCCTTAAAGACCAGTAAAATGAACTGAATGAATGCAGACTGACAGAAATTCCAAAGAGAAAACCTCTGATAAGAACCAGTGCTGGTAGGAAAAGCAGTGAAACTGACATGTTTGTACGTAACTGGTGGTGGTGGAAATCTGAACTCTATTTTGAAAAGTGTGTCCATAGGGAAATACTTCTTTTAACCAAATGCTTCTACTCCTAAGGAAATAATTTGTGAGATGCAAACGATAACACAAAAAGAATAATTATGGTGTTACACAGAATTGCGGAAATCCATAAATTACAAGATAGACATCTTATACTAAAGGGAAAGTTTAGTAAATTACAGTATGGCAATATAATGTAATATTACGCAGCCATTTAAAATGATAATTACAGCAAAGAGTTGAGATGGGGAAATTTCTCTTTCTAGAAGTATTCCAGCTAGAAAACGCAGGAGTGTTAGCATTAAGTTGCCATCATTTTACAAACACAGATCTAGGCAATGAGCATCAGTGACTGCTAAGATCATAAAAGACAGATAATTCAATGCCACCTATAAAATATTCTTGTCCAAAGTTCAATACTGAATCTAACCAGGCATCTGGGTCTGTGAGTTTGCAAGAAATACAAGGGAGAAGAAAATGCTAAATGCTGTAATCAGCAAAATCTAGAATATAGTAAACTTCTAGGATACAATGACAGTTTCTTCATCAAATATATCCCAAGGGGAAACAGGAGGAGAAGCCTGTACATTAAAAGAGATTTTTAAAAGACATATCAACCAACTGCACTGTATGAACCTTGTTTGGATATGGATGCAAACAAATGAACTGTAAAAACCCTTATTTTTAGGCAATTTGGAAAATAGAAGCACTGGCATGATATTTTGAGATTAAGGTTTATCATTACCTATTTGAAGTATGATGATAGTAACATGGATATTTTTTTATTACTTGTTTTTAAGGATTTTTTGTTTTGTTTTATTTCAAATTTTTATTTAAATTCTAGTTAGTTAACATAAAGTATAATATTGGTTTCAGGAGTGGAAGGTTATGGTTTTTTTAAAGAACTAATATTTTAGAAATACATTTTAAAATATTTATAGGTAAACTGACATAAAAATGTGAGATTTGTTTCAAATCAATCCAGTTTGGGGGTGGGAAATGCAGGAGTATATTAACAGACCGAGTTCGGCCATGAGTTGATCATTGTTGAAGGTGGTGATGCAAACATTAGATTCATTTTATCATTCCCTCTACTCTTATATATGTTAAAAATTTTCATAATAAAATAGAAACCAGAATTATAACTGAAAATTGTCATGTACAAACACTAAGTAAATAATATATAGAATGATGTGTGGTATGATTGCTATTATGAAAATATGTTTACACACATTTAAAAACTTGAAAGGGAATATGCAAAAATCAAAACAGTTATATTTAGTCATGAGTATATGGGTGATTTTTTAAAAGAGTTTTCTTTCATATTGTGGACACATCATCTTTTCAGAAAGAAAAGAGGATTGTTTTTTAGCCAAAGCTAACTCCCACGTACCAGTTTAGGAAGCTCAGGGCTCAGGCACGCAGTGGGCCCTTCAGCTGTGTGCTATGGTCCCTGAGGCAGCTAGGGAGACAGAGCAGCTCTAGGAGGAAACCCGTTGCCCAGCCAGGCCCTTACTGTTTTTATTTTTAAATCTCAAGTCTGTTGGACCCCAGGCTGATAGCAGCACCTCCCAGTCAGGGCCTCTCACATCGAGCAGGTGAACTTGATCCCACATCACCTTTCAATCTGGGACAGGAACTTGGTTTCAAAGATGCCCCTGGTCCGGAGACGCTCTGAAATCTGCCCACGGAAAAGGAGACCCTGCTTGGTCAGGTCGATCAGAATCTGCCGCACAATCTCCCCCAGGTACATCCCACTGGTCATTTTCTCATATCTGTTTGGAGAATAGGGATAAGGTTGACACGAGCAGGAAAATCAGCACTGGTGAGTGCTTCACGAAAGGACCACGGGTCTGGCTATAGAAGGTATACCGCTGGCATCCAACAACTGCTGGGTTTGGAGTGGTTCGGATTGGGCAGTAGGCCCAGAGAAATGCAATGCTGAAGTCTGCACGGTGTGGGGCAGCCAGTCTTTGGAGCCCTGTTGACCGGCAAGAAGCCAGGTCCCCGCAATGCCCCATGCTGCTGCATGAGCAAACACTGTGAGCCATCATCTATCAAACAGAGAGCAAAAGCCTGATCCCACAAGAGTGCTGGGAGGCCAGCATCTGGTGCACAGCGGGCACTGAGCAAAAGCGAGTCCCTTTGCAGGTCCCAAAGCCAGTTCTCCTTGGCTTTGTATTATAAATCTGATTTACTAGATTCCCCTTGACTTTATATTTGAAGAAATCTGTTCCATTAGGGATTCTGCTCCATGAAATAATATACCTAAACTGCACACACCAGGGGTTCTTTAAACATGTTGGAAGGGAGCCAAGTCACCCTTTCTATCAGGCTGTGAGCTCCACGAGGGAAGAAGCAAGAGGAAAAGGGACTTTGTAACCAGCAGGCACTGAGCAGGCACTGTGCATGGGCACGAGTGACAGTGTTACTACCAGGGATGAGGAGCCGGACCGCCCCTGCCTGCGGGGTCGAGTGGCAAGCTGGGCCTGAGACTTGTGTGCTGGACCTGTTTCGCTTCACTGCTCAGGACCTCAGCCATCTAAGGAACCAACACTCGCACAAATAATGGTGATAATGGTGAAATGGTGAATAAATAATAGTGAATTTGGTGAACCAAATTGAAATGTTTGCCCCCTTCCATGCTCACTCTAAAAATGTGAGCCTCCAGTGGATTCACGCACAAAACTAAGTCAGCAGACACTTGCCCCTTGAGAAGAGCACGATGCCTGAATGCCTCAACTTGGGATTCAGAGATAAGGTCCCTTCTTTTTGGAACAACCCCAGGTTCAGCTGGGCTTCCCACAACTCATCTTCCTCCCAACTCTGGAGACGAGTGCAAAAGGAAGACCAAGGACCATTGAGGCTGGTCCTGGCCATGCCCAGAATCTTCCTGTATAGGGTTCTCAGTTCCACGGCTACCAAGGCATCCATGGCCCACATATCTCATTACATTTCCTATCTGTTCAACTTCTCCACTGGGATATCATCACCGTGATAAATCTATATTTTCATCTTATTTTATATACTAAGACACTGAGTTTCATTGTGACAAAGACCATATGGCCTAATAGTAAAACATTTACAATCTGGGCCTTTACAGAAAAAGTTTGCCAGCACCTGCTGTCATGGATAGGTCTGGGTTAATTATCAATTCCTAGCATGCTACCTCTATTCCGGCCTACCCCTTTCTCTTTGACTCAAGAAGCTAGATGAGAACACAAGTGAAAATGGACTCGATTTTTTTTTAAAGAATCATTCATTGCTTTCAGTATTTTTAGTATGGCTAGTAATTAGGATCTACCTTCTCAGTGGCTGTGACCCGTGGTGGGACATGACACCATGATTGAGAACCAGTACTCCCACCTGCCACCTGCTGCCACTTCCCCACCCCCAGAACAACAGAGGCCACCGACCTGGTAGCCAGCCCTTGAAAGGCTGAGGATGTTGACCTCTAAACCGTATCTACTAGAAGCCAATAAAAATACAAAGCTATAGCAGCTATGGTATGAATACAGTACCTCCCTGATCTGATAAAGTTATACACAGCACAACCTACATAAATATACATATCCACCCTCCTCACCTCTGTTTGCCAGGGTTCA
This sequence comes from Ailuropoda melanoleuca, assembly GCF_002007445.2. Classification (NCBI taxonomy): domain Eukaryota; kingdom Metazoa; phylum Chordata; class Mammalia; order Carnivora; family Ursidae; genus Ailuropoda; species Ailuropoda melanoleuca. The sequence continues at coordinate 73,371,947 of NC_048223.1, read as the reverse complement.
AGGACCCCTCATCCACCTTCTTGTCATATTGTGTCCGGATGTCGTCTATGCAGCCATTATCTCCAAATCCTCCCCACTCTGTGTTAATGCACATCTTCCCTTCGTCCCCTTCCACCAGTTCAATGTTCCTCATCTCCTCCATGTAGCACATGTTGCTGCCTGTTCCTAAAAGGAATCGTGAAGAGATTTTAGTCTTCAAAAGACATTACCAGGTCCTAAGGACGCAGAGGAGGGCAATGGAGAGGAATTCAGGCTTGGAGTCAGATATGACTGGGTGTGAATTCCAGCTTTACGCTCATAACTAGGGGACCATAGACAAGTATCTCATCTTTCAGAGGTCCAATTTCTTCATCTGTAGTAAGGTTTCTTCACCTGCCTTACAGGTTTGTTGTAAAGAAAACAATGACTGGGGCGCCTGGGTGGCTCAGTCTTTAAGCGTCTTCCTTTGGCTCAGGTCATGATCCCAGGGTCCTGGGATCGAGCCCCACATCAGGCTCCCCGCTCAGCGGGAAGCCTGCTTCTCCCTCTCCTACTCCTCCTGCTGGTGTTCCCTCTCTCGCGCTGTCTCTCTCTGTCCAATAAATAAATAAAATCTTCAGAAAAAACCCAAAAAACAAAACACAATGAGATGTTTCCGCCACACAGTAAATGGTACCTGGGAGAACACCATCCTACCCTCCTCCTCATCGCCATCGCGTTGCACCATCATCGCATCACGTCCTCATCTTTATCACTACTGTTAAGCTATAGGCACACAAAATGGGCTCCCAAGTAGTCACAGTTAGTGGCCAGAGCTAAAAGGGACCGTGAGGAATTATCTAGTCTTGGAGACATAAACATCGGCATCTGTAGGCCACCTTCTTTTTCCTTTGCCCCCGACCTGGTCTCAGGACTATTCTCAGTGCAACAGTCCAGGCAACTATTACATGCAGTCAAACAAGTCTCACCCCTTTGCCCTCCTAATTCTTGCCTGATCCCTCCCGCAGACGCGGAAACTCAAGTCCAGGCAGAGTAAGTAACCTGCCCGTTGTCACCAAGCGGGTAAGAGTTACAGTGAGATGAAACCTCTTAGCTGGCATTGAGGCATCTCACTCTACACCCATCTCCTTGTTCTACCCACTGCCCACCTTCGGGAAGCCCGGACAGCCAACTGGAACAATTTTCCCAGACTCTGTCATTACTGACCTGTGCCGGTCACTTGGAATACTCAGCACCTCCATCTTCACTTGTTCAAATCCTACCCATCCCCTCGCCAATCAGAGAGTCAGCCCCCTGAAATCCACCCTTGCCCTTAATCACTGTCAGAATTCTCCCAAAGGCCTGTTAAGTGCCTACATTATGCGTCAGGCCATTCCCTTCCCGTCTAGGTTTCTTGCCAGCTCTTCCCCACGCTGCGCACCCACAGCCAAACGAGGCCAGGTAACAGAGGAGGCGTTCATCGGAGCTCCATGGAAATCTGCCCCAAGCCAACAGTGGTCTCTTTCCACCCCAGATAATCTGCCCCAAAGCCCTAATTTGGAAAGCCTCTCCTTCTATGTCATTCTCCTTCCTCAACAAAAGGACAACGTTCGCTTAGGACCCTTAAAGAGAAAGATATGAAGTAAAGTTTTAGAAACTAGGAGACCTGGAATCCTAATCGTAACTTCACCTCTGCCTTGGACCAAGCTGGCTTTGGAGCCTCTGCGTAATGGCACAATGCTCCACCCACCCCCACCTCCACCCCCCCGCCCCACACTATGTGAAAAGGAAACCACCAAAAGATCAGATGGGAGTAGGCTAATGGGACACGCCTGACCGCTTACCTGCAATCAGGCCAATCTCACAATTAGGATCTTCATGGCCGCAGGTCATCATGGTACCCACTGTGTCATTCACAACTGCAACTATGTCCAGGTCGAACTCCTGCAAAGGAAGCAGCCATCCTGTAAGTAGGATGTGCAAGCCAAACAGGCTCAGGAGGGGCATATCAGCCCAAGGGGGGCAGAGACCAGAGGCACAGGGCTGGGCACAGGATGGCAGAGCAACGGAGCCTCAGAGAAGGCGCAAGTTCGGGCATGAGCCTCAACACCATAACATACATTTCTCCTCTTAATGGCTTCCCTGAGCATGTCCACCATGTCTTCCCCTTCACAATCCGTGGCCTTGAAGCCTTTGGTCCACTCAATGAGCGTTCCCTGAAAGAAAGAAGGAGAAATTCATCTGAGCAATAGTTTGCTGGGTGGGGCCACTACCCAGCCTCAACATCAAAGAGAGGCAAAGGGTTGCGGTCGGCTGCTAGCCACACGCACGTGCTTCTGACTGCTTCCCCTCCGCAGCCCCAGCACCGGGCCCAGAGGCACCACGGAGCATGCCGCCCAGGCAGGGTCTGTTGCTGAGGAATAACTACAGCAATTCACCTTCCTCAAGGCCCCGCTCGCATTCCCCGGCCATGACGGCCCAGACCAAAGGCCTGGATCCTAGTGGTTCTATGTCTAATTCAGCCAAGGACAGATTAAGACGTGACTGACCATAAAAGCTACAACATGTCCATCAAAGCATGGTTCCACAGTGAAAAACTAGAGGCAGCCTGTCGTTCCAAGGATAGAGAGCTATTATCCGGTGCATCGATACAGGAAATGTTAAACAGTCATAAAAGATCAGGCTGTCAGAGAACACTGAATGTTAGAGAAAGATGTTCACCGTGCACTATAAAGTGAACACACATGAAACAAACACAGATACTATTCTTTTAAAAACCATACAGACACACACACGCACACACACACACTCATATCTAGAAAAAGGTGTGCAACAATGCCTACAACAGGAAGTTGACAGGGGTTCTCTCTGGGTGCAAGATTATGGGTGCCTTATAGTCTTTCCTTTTTTGTGTGTCCATATTTTCTAGTTTTCTCAAAGTTCTCATGTATAATTTTTGTAATACCAAGAAAAAGTATTTTTCATTTATTAAAAAAAGCCCAAGATGACACTCTCAGCTGGAGACAGGAGTTAGTCTAGCCTCAGACTCCAAAGCCTAGAACTGGGGGTGGGGTGAGGGCAGGTCAAGCTGGGGCATCTAGGCCAGGAGAGCTCCTGGGGTAGGAGAGGGGGCTAGCAGCTCTGATGGCAGTGCCCCCACCCCCGTGGGCTAGATGGTCATCTCACCCTGGGGCCCTCCGCCCTGGTCTCCCTCCTTCTCTCCAGAGTCCTTGGGAAGTTCGGCTGCCTTGTTCCTTTCCTGGTGGACTTATGTAGAACATCAGAGATTCACCCCCAGTTGAAAATCTTTCATCTTAGTTGCAATTACACAAAAATAATATTTTTTAAAAGTCTTTCTTTTTTCTCCCTAGCCATCGGTGGCTTTGCTCCAGCTGTCCATTTGTCTCCCCCTCTCTCTTAACTGTGTATCCATGAACCTGTCAGAACTCCTGGGAGAGGCCTAGAGACCCGGTGTCCTAGGTCAGGAGGAGCGGCTGTGTCTGGGAGCTCACTGATCATTCAGGACTGTGGACAGCTGCATATGGCTGCCTTCATGGTGTATTAATTTTTAATGGCAGCAGTCATACAGTAATATGTCGCCCTTGTAAAAAATTAAAGTGTTACTGATAAGGACGAAGTCCCCTTTAACTTCCCATCCCCCCAGTCTGAGAGGTAACCTCTACTATCAGGCTAATAGGACTCCCTCCAGACCTTTTTCTCGCCGTTTACTGGTATTTTAAAATAAATTCACACTGTGTGTGGACTACTGTGATTTGGTTTTCCCACTTAATAATGTATATTCTAGACCTTTCCAGGTCAGTTAATATGGATCTGTCCCATGCCTTCACTGAGCGGAATATTCCTCAAATATAATTGCATAGAAATAAAAAATACTTATGAAATAAGTACCACTTTTATCCCCGTTTTTCAAATGAGGAAACAAAGGTCCAGGGAGGTTAAATAATTTGCCCACAGTCACATGGTCAGTAAGTGGAGAAGCCAAGATTCAACGTGCTTCCAGACCCATGCTCTTAACTATCGCACTCACTCCGCCACCTCCAGCCAGGTGGGTGATGTCCGTGAATCACTTAGAACAGCACTACGCATGTGCCTGGTAAATGCAGGTCAAGTATTTAATTCCTTATGATTGCTATGCCAGAGTTTCTTTAGTCATCCTCCGCTGCCATGTGAGCGATTTCTCATGTTTCATTATTAAAAGGGGTGCTGCAGGGGCGCCTGGGGGGCTCAGTGGGTTAAGCGTCTGCCTTCGCCTCAGGTCATGATCTCAGGATCCTGGGATTGAGCCCTGCATCAGGCTCCCTGCTCAGCAGGGAGCCTGCTTCTCCCTCTCCCTGCACTCCCCGCTTGTGCTCTCTCTCTCTCATACCCACCCTTCTCATAAATAAAATCTTTTAAAAATTTTTTTTTAATTTTTAAAAAGGGGTGCTGTAGCAAACATCCCTGATCACTCCTTCTCGGCACATGTTTGAGAAATGGAATCTTAAGAAATGGATCTTCTGGCTCTTAGCATTCTGGCATTTTTAATTTTAACAAAGTTAGCCATATGACCAGATAATTCAGACTTTTGAACCCCTCTCTCCCCATTCTCTGAATAATTAGGGTGGAAAGGAGCTGCTGGCATGTGTGTTTCCATGGTGTTCTCAGAGCCCTGAAGAGATCTGTTCCAGTTCTGATTTTGTACCAATCCATCAGATGAGACCCACATGGCTCAATCTGCTCATATGCAAAATGAAATGGGATAGAAGATAGAGTGTAATGCATACAGTAAGTATTATTTCTTGATTTGGGGGTTTTAATTATATATATGTAGGTGTACTGTGTATTCCAGCCAAAATGGTTCCAGGACAGATTCTGGGTCCTGGTCTCCCCAAGGGCAAAGTGCAAGAGCCTGGGCCCTCAGGCCAGTGTCCTGGGTTGGAACCCTCCACCACTGTTTAGAGATGTGGCAACTTGGACAACTGACCAAACCTCTCTGCACCTCTGTTTTTCTTAACTACAACATGGTGATTAAAAATAGTGTGTATACATACAATGAGCTATTTCATAACAATGAAAATGGAACATAAGAAATAGAAAATATTAAGTGGTTCAAATGCTTGATTATGTTTCCCCAGCTGCCCTGAACCTGAGACCCTGTGAGACTCCTCTGGTGGAGGAGGGAAGCACGCCGGGCCGTCTGGAAGTTCTGCTGGGCTGTCTTACCTTGTCGATGCTCGTCTGCCTGCAGGGAAATGAGAACGTGAAGCCCAAAGGCAGCTGGGCTCCCTTGAGGCCCATGTAGTCTAGGAAGTCAGCAATGCACTGCACGATGTGGTCGAACAGCTGCAGGGAGAGAGTGGCAGTCATCCTAGGCCAGCAGCGGTACGGGGCGGCAGGCCAGCACCTCGGGGCACAGAACTCCACCCCCACCCCCGGCCTGTACCTCCTCGCCGGTGCCCTGCATGATCTCCAAGGGGATGGCAAAGATCTTGTTGTACATTCGCACCGACCTCCGTCCACTTCTGATCTTTACCAGGAGGACCCGGAAGTTGGTTCCCCCCAGATCCAGGGCAAGGAACTTTCCTTTCTCTGTGGTGGAGAAAGCGGGAGCTGCATTCTACCAGCCCGCACAGAGCAGGGGCTCACGTGGAGGCGTTAAGAGAAGGAGGAGCCGCCAACACAGAGCGGGCTCAGAGCCTTCTCCCTTAGGGCTCCCAAGCCAGAGGAGTGTGGCGTTCACCCAGCACAGCATCCCAGCACTGGACGGGCACTTTGGGCCTGTCTGAGGCCAGCCTGCTTTTCTTGGTATCTGGTAAAGACCACATATGATACTTAAGCTCAAGGAGCCTCCGAAGGTGAATCCAAGTCAGTCTACACTGACCTCAGTGAACTCTGGAGGATGTTTCCATCCTGTCTCTATGGCCTACAGGAAGACATGATTCTTCCTGCCGTCTGCTCTTCCCATTTGTGGATTCCCACACTTGCTCTCAACTCATAAGAAGCCATGTCGAGCCCGACCCCCCGGTACCATCCAGGGCCACCCCAATGGTATCTCTCATTTCTCTGACATAACGGAGCGTCAGAGTCTGTCCTGTATGACCTTTCACCTTGCCTTCTGCCTCTCTCAGTCTGTTGTGGGCACACCGTTCATTCTGCTCTTTCTGGAATTTGACAAAGACCTCACTCCCAGCCAGCTCTCTAACTCCTTCTCCTGCTCTATTTTTCTTCATAGCACCTGCTGCTGCATGGCCTCATACGGCCTGTGTTTATTATCTGCCAGCCCAACAGAATGTAAGCCCCACAGGGTGGGGACCATGTTTTCCTCCCTGTGCTATCACCCTGCCTGCACCAGAGCCTGACATATTGTAGGTGCTTAACGAAATTTTGAAAAATGAAAGCAGGGGCACCTGGGTGGCTCAGTTGGTTAAGCATCTGCCTTTGGCTCAGGTCATGATCATGGGGTCCTGGGATCGAGTCCCACATTGGGCTCCCTGCTCAGTGGAGAGTCTGTTTCTCCCCCTGCTCCTCACCCCGCTCTTATGCCCCCCTCAAATAAATAAATAAGATCTTTTAAAAAATTAAAATTAAAAAATGAAGGCAGAAGGTTGAAAGGGATGAAAGAATAAACACTTGAACAGTGTCTTTCACTGCTCTTCGTTTCTTTCCCACATAGACTCGAAGGATATTGGCTCTGGAAAAGATCTCTGTTGTTGAGAGAACCCCAAGTGCAGCTGTGTGACCTTGAGTATGTCTTCTGACCTCTCTGAGCCTCAGTTTTGGCAGGAATAAAATGGGAATCATTTTTGCTTTATGTAACATACAAAGTGGTTGTGAGGATGGGACGAAATTAAAAATTCCAAAACAAATTACAAGATATAAGGCATTTTACAAAGGTCGTTATTTCCAGGTGAGGCTCCTAAGGTTCAAAGAGGTGAAGTCACTTGTCTAAAGAACTGACCCCATGGCTTAGTGGCCCCTCTTGGCTGAGCACAGAGGGCCGGGAGAAGAATCAAGGGTCAGGAGAGTCAGGGGCAGAAAGCAATGAGAGCAGAGAGGAAGAGCCAAGCCCCGGGAGAAGAGAGGCAGGGAAGCAGGCAGGAGACAAGCCAGACGAGTCCAAGTATCCAGATGGCAGCTCTGGATGAGAACACCTGGGTCTTCTGTTTGCCAGCAGCGTGGGGTACATGCCACGTTCTCAACTATGCAGACACACATGTGTAAACTCACTTAGGTATTCTTCCATTGCAAACGTCTGGGATCCACCAAGGCAAATAGATTCGGAAGGAGTACTGACCTTCTACCCTACCCCCCCTCCATTATAGACAGGAATCCAGGGTTTTTAAAACTAAAAACCTGGGGCACCTGGGTGGCTCAGTCGGTGAAGCATCTGCCTTCAGCTCAGGTCATGATCCCAGGATCCTGGGATCAAGCCCGGTATTGGGCTCCCCGCTCAGCAGGAAGTCTGCCTCTCCCTCTCCCCCTCGCCCTCCCCCTGCTCGTGCTCTCTCTCTCGCTCTCTTTCAAAGAAGTAAATAAAATCTTTAAAAAGCTAAAACTAAAACCTAACTGGCTTTCAGGAGTTTCGGTGGGAGCCCCACGCGCAGCCCACCTGTGCCATCCGGCATCCCGCAGACGTAGGTGGGCAGCATCTTGACTGTGGCCGTCAGGTGGGTGTCCTTTTTCAGCCCGTACTCGAACTCAGCCCGCATCTTGCCCTGCACATCCTCAAGCTGCTCTCGAGTCAGCTGGAACAGAGCCAGCACCTTGTCGATCTGCTTCCGCTGGGCCTGCACTCGGGAGGCCACCGCTGTCACCATGGCAGCCCCCTTGGTGCTGCCACTCTCCGACAAGAGGAAGCGGACGTCACAGTTCGGGACCAGTCTCCTCACCACCTTGTGCAGGCGTTTGGGGTATCTGAAGGCAGGGGCGATGGCAAAATATGCAACAGTCATAAAGGCCCAGGCCTGGCCGACGGAAACAGACACAGGTGTAGCGGTGGGATGGGGCTCCTGAGGAGCCTTGCTGGGCTGGGTTCGCCCCTTTAGTTGCCGGATGATGGGGGGCAGGTGGCTGACTGGGGGGCGGGACTAGGGCAACTAGGGTAGTGGAAGGGACGCTTGGAGGCTCAAAGAAGTGGTTATTTTATCACTAATATTGCCATCAGGGGGGCATAATGTATTGGCTGAGCGTCATCTGCATCTGAAGGGAAAGGCCCTGTCCCCAGCTCTGCCTGACTCCCAANGCTTGGAGGCTCAAAGAAGTGGTTATTTTATCACTAATATTGCCATCAGGGGGGCATGTCCACACATAATGTATTGGCTGAGCGTCATCTGCATCTGAAGGGAAAGGCCCTGTCCCCAGCTCTGCCTGACTCCCAACACCACTTCCCATTTCCCTGTGTTTTCCTACCAGTGTCCTTCCTGTGAACTTGGCAACCTCTGCCCTTCAGATTTTTCCCCATCTGTAACTGAATGTATTTTACTTTCTAGTCTTAGTAGGTAGTCGATAATAATAGACGGATAGCTGGATGGCTAGATGGACAGATAGATAAACACCTGGGTGGATGCCCTTCTAGTCAGGGAACTGGGTTTAGCAGACTATTTCCTTAAGCATGATCCTCCAAAATAACCCAGCCAGCTAGATGAATATGGTCTCTCTTTCCCCTGTGAGCTCAGCCCCGAGAGGAGATGGTTGGTTCCAGCCACACAGAGAAGCAGCAGCTTGGAGAGTATGCCGGGTCCCTGTTCCAGGGAGACTCGTTTGTGGGGGGTGTGGCCGCAGGCAGCACTCACTGAGGGTGTATCTTGTAGACCGTGCCGTCCATGCCCACTGTGGTGCGGAGCCGCGCCAGCTTCTTGTTCACCCGGAGGCGCGTCAGGATGGCTGCCAGGGCCGCTGCACACAGGTTGGCTGAACGGAAGGAGACGATGGTGCAGACGTGCTGGACCGCAATGCAGTCGGCCTCTGAAGGCTCCAGGCCCAGATCTGTCAGGATCTCTCTTGTATTGGCAAGGCCTTCCTTATACCTGGCCAGGGGACAGGCATGAGAGGACCACGTTTCTCCATCTCATGGACATCCCCTCAGAGAACCAGTTTTCCCACCTCTCAGGATTGTGAAAATAAGCGGGCACATTGTGAAATAATAATGAAAACCGTATCAACAATGATCATAGCGGCCACCATTCGTGAGCACTCACTATGTGCCAGGCACTTGTCTAAAGAGTGGACAGGCATAGAGAGGGTTACTTGGCCACAGTTACATAGCTAGTAAGAGCTAGGGTCAGGATTTGAGCTCAGGCGGTTAGATCACAGAACCCACCCTTTTAACCACCCTGTACTGGTCTGTCTTCCACAGACACTCAGGCCCTGCCATGCTCGCACCAACAGATGCTAGGGGTCAGATACCACTCCACTGAGCACAGAATCTAAACTGATTACACAGCTCAGGGCAATGCCAGGGTTTCTAAGCCCGAGGAACAGGGCCCTGAGTGGATTGGAGCCAGCCACCTTCACCAGCCAGGGACCTCTGGGTGAGGCCTCAAACCACCAAAGCCAACACCAGTCCGCAGCAGTACCAGGCAGAGAAGCCCCTTGCTACAGCAGGAGTTCTTAACTTAGATTCCATGCGTGGGCTTTAACGGTCCAAGGATGCCCTAATATTGTAAACAAAATGGAATACAAATGTGCATGCTTGTGATAAAGGGCCCAGAACTTGAATTAGATCCTCAAAGGAGTCTGGGACCCTAGAAAAGTTTTAAATCACCACTTTGGGGAGGAAGAAGGCAGCAAAATATAGGAAAGGAGTAGACCTCCAACCGCAGACTTCCTGGCCAAGAAAACCGACAAGAAGCCACATCGGAGTCACAGTAGGCATTGCTAACCCACCCAAAGCCAGGCCCAGGTCTGAAGCTGTCCCGGGGAAGATCAAGATGGGTCTGGCCCCTTCTGCTGCGCCACTACCGTGAGTATAGCACGCCCTCGCTACCTGCCCTAACCCTCTGCGGACTCAAGTGAAGGACCCCGGCCAGCAGCTTACTTCTCCATGGCAGCCACGTGCCGTGTTTCAATCTTGCCCTTTGTGTGGAGAGCAGAGGACTTCTCGCCGCCAAACAGGAGACCTGCCTTGGCCATCTTCAGCAAGATGATCCTGACAAGTTCACCCAGGTACAGGCCACTGATCATCTTCTCAAACCTGCAATGTGGTGAACAGACCAGTAGCAGCTATGGTTATGGTTATGGTTATGGTTATGGTTATGGTTATGGTTATGGTTATGTAGCACCCTTTCCCCATGCCCACGAGCCACGGCCCATGGTCAGGACCAGAGTAATAGAAGGACCACTCCATGGGTGACAGGGCGCCTCAGTCTCCATCCCAGCCTGGGGTCCCTTTGGGAGCTCACTCATCTCCTCTGGGCTGCACTCCCCTCACCTATAAAAAGAGAGAAGTACACTAGAGGAGATTTAAGATTCCTTCCTGCTCATGAATCCAAGAATCTATCACAAAGTGCCCCTGGCCATGAGGGTACCATTCTCATATTAGGCATAAGGAATCTTGACCTCAGGGACTTCAGGTGATCCCAAGATCACCAACTATGGCATGACAAATCCAAATTTCAGATACTCCCATCACCTACACCGTGCTTCTGGCCAAGAGAGAAAGATGCTGTGTCTGGGAGATGGGCTTGAGAGTTTTTACAGCCCCAGAGAGGTTCTGCAATAGTGTGGATGAAATATCCCACCATGCTGCCTACACCTTGACTCTGAATCCTGCATCCGACAAGCAATTACTAACTGTTAGTAAACAACTAAATATAATTTTTATTTTCCAAACATCATAAGGCACAAAACCAAGGACAACCTGTTTTCTAATCAACTTAATCTATTTCATTATAAAATGTCGTAGAACATTGCAGAAACAGAAGACAGTCAAAAGAAATCCAGGTTGGGTTTGGGGGAGTGAAATTCATTTTAAGTGAAATGCAGAGAGTGAGGGTGTTAAAGTCCAAAAAATGGTCCTACTTTCTGGGCCATGACTGCTCTGTGTTACCCGTGAAATGGGTGTGTGCCTGGGGGAGCAGGTATGTCCAAAGCAGAAATTTGCTTTCTGGGTATGGAGAGCTAGTGTTTAAATGGTTTCTAGGAGGTACTTTAAATATTTTTTGCCAGAGCTTCTTGGAAAATTGGCTGGGACTAGCAAAATGCACGAGGAGCCTGGAACATCTTGTGGGGCCAGAAAATAAGGAAGTATGTAAATAGTGATGGGAACACATCAAAAGGACACAGGGACCAGCTTGAAGGGGCTTCCATTGGCCAAATGTGAAAATATTTGAGCATCAAAATAAATAGTGATAGGAAGAAATGATACCCCGTTAAATAAGAGAAAGAATCCACACGTTCCTAGGAGGATAAACAGATACATGGAGGAGAGAGGAAAGCCATGGTTTACAGGAGAATCACAACAAATAAACACAGTGGATTTAGAAACTCATCAATGGATGCTCGAAGTAAAGAGTGAAAGTTTTGGGAAGGGGGATATTTCCATAGTCTCAAAGTATCTCTTCACCAGATACGTATTCACGACCGAAGGAACAATAACAACATTCTGAGAGAGGAACCCGTCGCGCAACCCCTCAGCCGAGTGAACTGAGGGAGCATTGCAAGTAACGAACAAACGTCGAGGGCCTCCAGATACGATGCACTGAGGGGGGCGCACGTCCCTTCTGTGAAAGTCCTGCCAAAAACGCACCCCGAAGCTAATCATGAGGAAACATCGGACAACTGAGGGACACTCTGTGAAATAAACAGCTTGTACACTTTAAGCTCATGAAAAACAGAGACACTGCAGAGGGTTTCCAGGCTCAAAGAGGCTACAGAGAAAGGCCACAAGATGTTATGTGTGACCCTGAAATGTGCCTGGACCAGGACCATTCTTTTTTTCTTGTTTTATAAAGGACGTTAATGGGGCAGCTAGTGAATTTTGAGTAAGGTCTGCAATCTAAATATCAGAACTGATTGTTAATTTCCTAATTTCGATAATTATACTTTGGTTCTGTGAGAGAATATTCTTGTTTGCAGATAATACGCTTCAAAGTATTTAGGAGTGAAGGGATATTATGTTTGCAACTTAGTTTCAAGTGGTTCAGAAAAGTAATTTTATTCAGACATTTTATGTGTATGTGTATGTATATACATACACAGAGACAGAGAGAATAGTAGTATTTAAGGAATCTGGGTGAAAGGGAATTTTGTACCATTTTTATAACTTTTTTGTAAGCCTGAAATTATTTAAATTTTTTTAAATGCCTTTTCATTCAACAATCACTTCATGAGCTGCAGTAACGTGTAACACACTGTGCCTAAAAAGGAAAGAAAAACCAGACGCGTGGCTCTGGGGGCTCAGCATGCAGGCAGAGCTGAGGCAGCCTCTCAGCAGTTATTCTCCTGGTGAGCAAGGGATGAGAGCCGAGAAAGACTCCCCAAGACCTGAGCTGGGAAGGCACCACATCAGGTGCTGTGATTAGGCCTCTGAGAAAGTGGGGGGGGGGGCAGGGAGCCCTGGAAGCACAAACGAGGAGCTTGCCTGAGTCCTGCTCCCTTGGGCCGCCCTGGTTTTGTTCTGTGGGTGCACCGAGGGGGCAGGACCCGAGTCACCTGGTTCCCAGCTGTACACACATGTACGAACTCCCCTGCCCCACACATGCACGCTCCAGAAATAGGGACTGAATTAGAATTGGGGTTATGACCTGGGGAAGATCACTCCATTTCCTTGCCTTCACTCTCACAGATGCCTGATGAAACTGAAACCCAAGCCTCGCCTCATGAACTCCTTGTAACTGGTCACAACTGGAAAGCCTCCCAGGTTCAAGGTGTACCTGAGTGACTGGGTAGTTACCAATGCCAACGCCCAGGTGACAGCACAAGGGCACTCACAGTTGCTTCCCAGGGTTGAGAGAGCCGAGGTCCAGCTCCCTGTCGAACTCGGTGCGGATGTCTTCCAGAGCCCCGTCGTCGCCGAAGGCCCCCCACTCCGTGTTGATACACATCCTCCCCTCATCGCCCTCCACCAGGTCAATGTTGCTCATGTCCTCCATGTAACACGCGTTGGTGCCGGTGCCTGCATGAGGGATCAGAGCGGATACGCAAAGATCGAAAGGCTCCCAGCTGGGCAAGGACACACAGAACTCTTAACCGCCTGAGAGCCCTCTGAATGTTCCACAAAGTGCTTTTGATCCACTTCCCGGGACCGGTTCTCACTGAGGGAAGCAGCTGTGGCAAGCCTGGGAGTTCATGAGGAATAAAGCTGACATGTCAAGTCTACACTTCTCAGATGTTAATAGTTTGCTGTCATGAATGGGGTCGATTGTGAAGAAGTCCCCATGAATATGTATGAAAGCTGACAAAGCACATTTACAAAGAGGAGGATGAGTTAACCTAACCTTGTAAATTTAAAAAAAAAAAAAAAAAAACACCAACCCACAGTAATTTTTTTAATCCTTTCCCTAAGCTACTTAGCCTCTTCTCTATTTGATACTAAAAATATTCTTTCCTCATGGCCTGCCACAAACTGTTCCGCACAGAAGCTACATCCGTATCTTTGACAGTGGTTAGCTATCCCGTAAGAGAGCAACATTCCATTATTCAAACACAAAATCACTCCACGGAAATGCCTCCAACACTAGAATGTTGGGGCGGGGCTACAAAGGGGCAGTCTGTTTGGGACCCACCGGGATGATGGAAACGTTCTACAACTGGATTGGGGTGATGGTTCGGAAACTCTACATTTACCAAAAATCACTGGACTGTACACATTAAACGAGATAACTTTATGGCTCAGAGCTGCTTAAAAATTATTTTTTTCAAGTATCTTCCCCTGTCTAATGCTCTGGTCTGAGGATTTTAAAGCCAACATGAGAAATAAGAAATGAGAGAAACAGAATGTAATGCAGTACCTAGAAAAGGCTTTTCGAGGAAAAGTGGACACAATTTAGGCGTGGCAGCCAATCTGCAGTCTACCAGACAGTCACTGAGACGCCGTGGACCGTGGCTAGGAGCCGTGGCTGGCAAGCGCCCATCCCATTGCGAGCTGTGGGGCTCCAAAAATGGGAAGGCAGATCAAGCCCCTCAGGTGTAAAATCTTGCCCTTTGGGAAAGTCCAGCTGAGGAGATGGGCTGGAAACTACAAAAAAGCAATTCAGAAAACTCTCCCCAATAGTGGTAAGGGAATGGGGACGTGGTAGGATCTATTCAAGAACAGCCGATAAATCCAATCCATTTGGCTTTATTGTCCCCCACACTGCCTTCTCATGGATGTCTCTGTCTCTGGCAGACCCCCTCCCAGCTCAGGTGTTGAGGACCATCCGCCAGACACCTCCTCGGTGCTGCGACATCCCTGGTCTAGGCCTCACCATGTCCTACCTGCACAGGGGAATGGCCTCTTGGCTGGTCACCTTGCTTCCATTCTTGCCCCATTCTAGCCAGTTCTCTTTATCTGACACAGCAGCCAAAATGAGCTTCTTAAAAAAGCACACCCCATTTATTCATTCCCCACCCAAAGTCCTCCAGTGCCTTCCTGCCTGCCTCCTCTTGGGATAAAAGCCAAAGACCTTACAGTCACTATGTCCTGTGTCCTATGCAAACTACCCGGTCCTGTCCATGCTCTCTGGCCTGAAGAGACCCCTCCTCTCAACCTTCAGTCACTGGTTCAGCCACCATTCAGCTTCTTAGGGTTTCTGGAGCATCCCAGATGCAATCCCACCCCAGAGGCCATAGGTCTCCTCTTTGCTTTGCCAGGGCCTCTCTTCCTCTCCATCTCCACTTTGCTCCCTCCTCCTCATCCCTGAGATCCCTGCTCAAATGTCACCCTCAAGAGAGACCTGCCATGATCACCCCACCACACTCACTCTCAGTCACCTCAGCCTGCTTCACTCTTGTCATCATACCAACCACCACCTGATATTACTTGTCTGGACCTTTCAGGCCTTTCACCCACCTCCCCCCTGAAAGCTGCATGAATACAGGAACCTCTAGGTATTCACTCCACTGCAAACCCAATGTAGAGCACAGGGCCTAGCACCCAAGAGGCACTCAGCAAATAGTTGTCGAATGAATGCATTAATTTTCCCTTTCCCTATGTTGTGTCTCATAAACAGAAAGTGCCAATACCCTCCCACAGAATGTGCTCAGTTTGCTAAAACTAAGCTCCAGACTAGCCCCTTTTCCCGACCTGGAAAATCAAGTCAAACTGAATTACCAATGATGACACCAACTTCACAGTAGGGATCATCATAGGCGCATGTCATCAGGGTCCCCACGGTGTCATTGACCAAGGCCAGGATGTCCACGTCTATGTCCTGATGGAACACAAGTCCCAGAGGGCGTTAGGGAGTGGGAAGGGAGCATCATCCCTTTGTCTTTCCCCACAGAGGAAGTAAGAGCAGTGAAGGTGATGAGGCAATCACCAGATCCTGCCTGGAAGAGATGGGGCCTCTGACAAGTTCAGAGGTCTAGAAGAGAGAAAGGGCAGTTGGGAACTACAGAGTGGAACCCATGCTCCTGCCTTATGGGCGAAGGCCTCTGTGCAATGGAAATATGAGGGACAGACCACCAGGAATCCAGCCTTTATTTGAGAGACCCCCGAGGAAAGCATGTTTCTCCTGGGAGCAAAGCCCTCCGTCGCCCATGAGAACAGCTTAACCAGCCTCAGCCAAGCGCTCTCCATGGGCAGCACCAGGGATGTCTCATCTGGGTTTCCCATGTTGACGAGTCAGCTTGGATTATTACCCCAAGGCGACATGGTTCCCCAAGGTTTGGGGGAGCATTCTAAAGTGAAATGAAACAATAAAAGAAAAACAAAGGATACAAAAGATTATGATGCCTCTTTAAGGAGAAAAAAGACAAGAAGTGTATCCATCAAAATATTGCTCTTGCTGTCAGGATAACAAATAAGTTGGGTTTATTTGTACACTTCTCAGCTCAGCAAGGAGCATGTCTTGCTTCTTCAGTTTAGATTATTATAAAATTTATTTGACGAATAGAGATAACCCATGAATAGAGATGAAAATAGGAGAGACAGCCAGACTGGAAAGAAAGCGAACTTTTAAGCTCAGAGAGGAAAGGTGGTTAGAGTATTACGCATGCACGGGGTCTCACTGAGACCCTCTGAGGGGGCTGTGGCAGCTGGGGAGGTCCCAGGGAAGCGTGGGGCCACATTTCAATGCAGCCACTGGAACAAGCGCCACGTGCCAAGGCTCACCCGTAGGTTTACCCAAATTGGTCACAACTGGTCACATCTATACCACAGTGAGACCTGCCCCAAGAGCAATTCTTTCTCTGATTCTCCTTCTAGGACACGCACAGTAGGAGACCCCACCTGGAGAGAAAGGGGCTAGGACTGGGGGAGCTCCTGCACTGAGGCGAACCCCTCACCTTGTGTTTTCTCATGGCTTTGGTCAGACAACTCACGACATCTGTGCCTTGAACTCCCCGTGCCTTAAACTTCTTGGTCCATGAAAGCAGGATCCCCTGGGGGAGGATTTCAAAGCCAGTTAAAATGAAGAAGACACTCAGTTCTGAAAATGAGTGGCAAAAATTTCTCGCATAAAATGCATCCCCACAGGCTTCTCCTCGTGAAGCTGAATCGCCCCCAATTCTTTCAACATTCCTTCCAGACGCTTTTTCTAGCCACGTAAACATCTTTATTTCATCTGACCGGTTTGAAACAGTATACGTAGTGGCAGAAAGAACAATCGCGGAGGACTTGGACTCACAAGACATTAGTCAAGTCATTTAACCTCCCTGAGCCTCAGTTTGCTCATCTGTGAAATGGAGAAACCTCATTTCCCTGCCTCTGTCATGGGAACACTCTGAAGGAAATACCTGGCCTGGTAGATACACATTATGTGCACGGAATGCGTGATTGCCAGGTCCACAAAACGGAACTCACCTGGTATTATCTGGCAGGACTCCCTTGGGAACTGAAGTTCAACTTAGGAAAATGGTTCTCTATTTGCATTATCAATTATTTGCATAAAATTGGTGTTTCCTGGGGCACCTGGCTGGCTCAGTCAGAACATGCGACTCTTGATCTCAGGGTCATGAGTTTGAACCCCATGTTGAGTGTAGAGATTACTTAAAAATAATATCTTTTTTTAAAAAATGTTTTTAAAAATTGGTGTTCCTCAGGAGTTTTGTAAAACAGCAAATAATCATAGAATATTTCAGACTGGAAGAGAATTTTGGAGATTAAGAGATTTGCCCAAGGCCACACAGTCAAAAATAGCGCAGCCCAAACTCACAGACTCCCCGACCACACCCTCCCAATCCTCTCAGTTTATGGTGAGATTTACAGAGGAAGGAAACTGCTCTAGATCTCACAATGAATGAAGGACAGTCCAACTGGAATGCAATGGTCAGATTCCTGACCGTGACCAGGTTTTTTCCTGCACCACAGCGCTACCTAGTGGCCGCCCTCCCTAACTTCTGCTTTCATGGGTCATTGGAACATCCCTGCTTCATGGGATAGAGGAGTAAGAGACTGCAGGGTGGTGTCCCCCAAAAAAGGGTGTTAGGACAATGTGGGACCTCTTGGGGGCAGTGACATTGTCACTCCAATGACCCCACCTGCATCCTCCTCCCAAGGGCTCACTGGAGAGTGAGACTCCCCCAGCCTTCCTGCTCTTATCGGGGGTGATAGGGGTGGTGCCCAGACCACCAGCATCCACATCCGTCACCCAGGAAGCTGTTAGAAATGCAAATCTAAGGCCCCACTGATTAAGAAACTCTGGGCTGGGGTCCAGCAATCTGCCTAGCCAGTCCTCCCGGGGATTCCCATGCAACCAAGTCTAAGAAAGGGAGTGTAACAATCATTCTGTCACTTTTTGCCATGCCCATGTCAAGTGCAAAGTCAAGGCTGCTGCATTTACCAGTTCTCTGCCTCACACTTCCACCTCACTGTGCAAAAAAAAAAAAAAAAAAAAAAAAAAAAAAAAAAANACAAGACAAGAAAACTCCTGCTGATCTCTCCTGTTCCCAGCCTGACTCCTGAGCGTGAGCACGATCTCCAGCCCCGAGCCCCAAATCTTCCGCAGCTTCTTGCCTCCCCGGCACGAACCTTACCTCTTCCAACTTAGTCTGTCTGCACGGAAAAGAGAAGGTTAGGCCAAGGGGCAATTTCTTATGCTTCAACCCTTTCGTCTTCATGAAATCTGCCAGACAGTCAGCTACGTAGTCAAACAGCTACAGAGGAGAGAAAACACAGGACACTGGGCTAAGGCATGGGCGCTTACAAACTTGATGACAAGGCCTTCCCCCCACTTCACAGAGCCCCTGCCCCAGTACCTCGGAGCCATTGCCTCGGATAATTTCATTGGGTGTTGGGTAGAACTGACTCTCCATCTGGACGTTTCTTTTCCCCTCTTGAGAGACTTGTACCTTCAAGACACGAAATTTGGACCCTCCAAGATCCAGAGAAAGAAATTCCCCATTTTCTATTAAAAAAAAAAACAGGAAAAAAAGGTATCATTTATTGAAGGCTGTTCTATGGCAAGCTCAGCTTTAGAAATTGGATATGTAATAAATGTCACTAAGTCTCACAACCACCCCCATGAGCTAAGTGTCATTACGCACACATGCTGAGACACTAGAAGTGAGCCCTCCCAGCAGGGGGCAGAGCTGGGGCGTTACCCAAATCTGCCCACTGGGCCATGCTGGATGGCATAAATGTGGACAAGGCAAATGTAAACCTGCTTCAGGCAGATGGTACCAGAAATGGGCCTTGAGGGTGGAGCCGAGTCAGCATACCACAGCCAGGCCGAGGGAGCTGATACTCCAAGCGCAGGCAAAGTGCAGGTAAGGCAGGAGGAAAAGGCAGGGAGATGGGCCGGAAGGGAAACCAGCCCCATACAAGCTTCAGTCTCACGGACAAATGGAAAACACCCCGGGGAGAGAAAAGAGACAGGGACAAAGGATGGCCCTTACTGGGCCAAGGATCTTCACATTTTGGGCCAGACCCAGCCCTGTGCACGACAAAGGCTATTAATATGACACATGTGTTAAGGCAAGGCAGCCCACTCTGGTGACTTGAACTCAGGATCCAGCCAGGATTCCTGCCAGGACACCTGCCAGTCTTCAGCATCAGCCACAGATACGGGAGAAGAACGCAAGTGTGCACACTTGTGAACCAACAAGCCTTCATAGAGAATTCTCTGTGCCTGAAAAGTGGCAACAGGCACCAGGCATGCTTCATGATATGTGCCCAGAGCAAATGTGAGTGAAGTTCCATGACCACAAATCTGGTCCCCTGGTGGCCTCGTTTTGTACCATGTGACCTAGATACAGCTGCATGGAGATAAGGGACCAGCTGGCCATTCAGATTTACTCTGTGTGACATGTGAAATAAAACAGTGAGAAGTTGCTAGTTCGTGGTAAAGACTGAAGTGGAACCATCTCCCACACCAGAGGTCAGCAGGGTTGTCAAGGTGGCCCCATGTATATACACTGAAACCACAGAGGAAAACTCAAGTCCCACCCAGTCCCCTTGCGACCTGAGTGGACCACCCCTCCCACCCTCGGAGTCCCACGAGACCCCATGTGTCCCTCTTTTTGTTCTCCATGTCCTTGTACAACAGACCTCCTTTTCTGCCCTGGCTCGACTGGGTTCTGTGTTCCTGGCAATCCAAGAGCTAGAGACAGGCCCTCCTGAGCAGAGCTCTGCAAACTTGAAGGTGCGTGTGACTCTCCCAAGAATTTTAACATGCGGACGGTGATTCAGTGGAGGTGGGGTCTGAGATTCTGGTGTTGGTGTTGTTGTTGTTTTAAATTTATTTATTTATTTAAGTCATCTGTATACCCAACATGGGGCTTGAACTTGTGACCCCGAGATCAAGAGTTGCACGCTAGCAGGGCGCCCCAGAGATTTTGTGTTTCTTAAACAGGTTCCCAGGTACTGCTGCCTGCAGGTCTGTGAACCACAGAGCAGCACGGGCCTTAGTCATTTCCAGACCCAGCTGGCTGGATCTTTTGTTTTTGTGGAGATTATCTGGAAGGCAAGATTCTTATCGCCCTAGATCTGCCCCCAAAGAAGCTTGATGGAGCCGTTTATTATTCAGGAAGGGAATCCAGAGACCGAGTACTGGGCAACTTTTGTTAGCATTCACCACATACCAACCAAGAGATGCTTTCACAGATGTTATCTTGTTGAGCAGGAAATAGGTAGATCACATAGTCCACGTAGGAACACTTACTGAGCTAGACACAGTGCCAAATACCATGCCAGGTGCTGGGAAGCACTGGGAGCACTATCTAAACCCCAGAGGAGGCGGGACAGAGCTGAGTGCAGAAAACGCCAGGGAGGGAGGCAGCCAGCCAGAGCGGGTCCCATGGAAAGGAACGGAGCCAAGCAATGAGCTCACATAGGGAGGGTGGGGGTCTGCTTTCAAGGAAGGGGGGAGGTGAAGCCAGCCCCTTACAGAAAGGAGGCTAGCAGGTAGTCTCAGGATAAACTAGGAAGGATCTGGAAAAACTGGCCCACCCCAAAGAGCGTGAGCTTTCTCCAGAAGGTGGGGGGGGCAGAGAAAGATTTTAAGCCAGGGAGTGCCAAGCTCTGATTGAGATTTGGGGGAAATGCCTCTGGCACCAGTCAGGATAGACTGGAGGATTTTCNTGCAGAGAAAGATTTTAAGCCAAGGAGTGCCAAGCTCTGATTGAGATTTGGGGGAAATGCCTCTGGCACCAGTCAGGATAGACTGGAGGATTTTCATAAAAGAGGAGGTTTCCGTGCTTCAATTCAGGTTGGAGGTGATCTGTGAACCCTCGTGGGGTGTAGCATGGATTCCTTCCTTCCTCTGGCCCCCGCCGCCCTTATCGTTATCAGTGTGCAATCACCTGGCTTCACCGGTGACTCAACACGCAATTTCCTGGAAACCACTTGGCATGATCCCTTCTGTGACTTTGACCCCAGAGAAAGGACTCACTGGACCCTGAGGGAGGAAGGACATGCCTAGAAAAAGAGGCAACAGCGGTGGAGGGGCTGTCAGGATCTCTACAGCAATTCCAATTACTAGGACCTCCCGTCACGGGGACGGAACACACAACATGGTGATCATAGTTAAGAATAAGGCCTTGCATATTTGAAAATTGCTAAGAGAGTAGGTCTTAAAGGTTCTCATCGGAAGAAAAAAGGCATTTGCAACTATGTGTGTTGCCGAACGTGATTGCAGTGATCACTTCGTGATATGTACAAACATCAAATCATGTTGTACACCTGAAACTAATATGTTACAGCAATTATATCTCAATAAAAAATGTATAATAAAAAGATAGTGATCTGCCTCTGTAGATAATCCTTCTGTGAACTTTCAGTGGTTCCCGGGTTTCCTTCCCCTCATCCGTTCCCAGGGCTAATGCGCTGCTCCTTCCCATTCCCTAGTGCTGCGTCTCCCAGAGATGCTCAGCGACTGTGTCGATTCCCAGAGATTCAGCATCTCCAGGGAGAGAGACCTGAGAAACCGTAGGTTTAGGAATGGCTCCAAGTGCATCTTATACTAGGGGAGGAGAGGGGGACCCCTGTCCTAAGGCAGACCCCTGGGCCCATCAGCCAACCACATCAGGGCTCCCTGGGCTCCCCTTCAAGGCCCCCCCTCAGTAGCAGCAGCTGGAGTCAGGCCTAGAGAATCACAGTCCCCCTCATGAGCGTGTCATGGGCACCTTCGGTCCCCCTTCCCTTGTGACTGGTAGCAGGTAAGGCACAAATGCTAACACTTCTCAGTCGATTGCGGCTCCCTGACGGAAAGGCTGGAGGAAACTAAGTCTCTACCAGGTTACCCCCTCTCAGGTAGGTTTGGATGAGAGGAGGGGAACTAGAGAAAGTAAGAGAACTCAGGATTTCTCTGGAAACTGCATACATTTTTAAAAATGGAGGTCCCAAAGGATTAGTAGCATTTTATTTGTTTGCTTTTATTGTTAGTGACCATGAAATTACACCACCAGCTACAGAAGACTTGGGGCAATATTTTGGAAATTTTAAAGCACTCCTTCCACATGACCTCATCTGATCCTGACAGCCCTGACCTTTTTCAGATGCGGACAGGAGTGCAGTGGTCCTGGGACTCACCAAGGCCCCCCGGCCGCAGGGACTCTGGGCCCTGAGACCTCACTGCAACAGGCTCACTGGTGAGATTTATAATGTGATGAGCGGCTCTGAGGAGACGGTGAGGAAAGGAGGTGGTGCCTCCTGGCCTTAGGAGGAGGGTTTCTAAAACTTAGTCCATTTCACTTCCAAGCCTTCCTGAAGCAGCCAGGGCCAGGAAGACCCATCCATCCCAGCATTCTCCAGGCCCTCAAAGCACTTTCCCTTGCTTCTGGGGACACGCCTCTGCAGGAGGAGCCAAAGCGCAGGAAGCCAGGAGGACTTCACCCTGGTGCCCCCCCCCACCCCCCGACACACCCATGACCCGGGTGCTTACTCTGAATGGCCCCAGGATGACCTGTCAAGGACCACAATCCCTTCGGTACTCCCATAGAGCAGTGTCTGGAACTCAGCAGATTTCAAAGAAGGACTCTCTCTATCCAAAGCTTATGTCCCTCCAGGGTGGACATAGCCCACCCTGTCACCCACCCACCAGTGAGGGAAGAGGCTTCCCCATCACACTTCCGGGGGACCTCTTGAATGGCAGAAGCTACTTTGACCCCGTCATTGGCTCAGAGGGGCCCAGAACCTGGCTAATCCAATCAAAGTCCCTGAGAGCTCCCCAAACTTCAGCCCCTGCCCTCTCAAGGGCCCCAAAACCCCCGCTGGAGCTTGGTCAGAGCACTGGGACCCTGACATTGGTCCTCCGTGCTCTCATCTGACCTGGGCATAACAGTTACACCTCAGGGTTCTTATGGGGATTATGTGAGACGGTGCGTTCCTAACACCCCTGGCCAGAGAGGGGGCCTGGTAGGTACCAGTTCCTGTCCCTCCTCTGGCTCTGCCCAGAGCCTGAGAATGGAGGAGCTGGATGGAACCCCATGGGTTCCCACTAAAGGTCTCTAGGCTGTGGTCAGCTAAGTAATAGTTCCCCCAAGATGTCCACATCCTAATCCCCAGATCCATGAGTATGTTAGTTAACATGGCAAGGGAAAATTAGGTTACAGATGGAATTAAAATTGCTCGTCAGTTGACCTTGAGGTTAGGAGATTATCCTGGATTATTTGGGTACGCCTAATGTAGTCACCACAGTGAAATGGCCCAATGTGAAAGAGGGAAGCAGAATGGTCAGGGTCAGAGGGAGATTTAAAGGTGCTATCTGGCTGGTTTGGAGATAAAAAGGGGCATGAGCCAAGGAATACAGGCAGCCTCTGGAAGCTGGAAAATGCAAGGAAAGAAATTCTACCCTAGAGCTTCCAGAAGGAATGCAACCTGCCAACATCATGATTATAACCCCATGAGATTCATTTCAAACGTCTGACCTTCAGGGCTGTTAAGAGAATAAATTTGCATGGTTTTAAGCTGCTAAATTTGTGGTAACTTGTAACAGCAACAATAGAAAACAAATACAGAGGCCAACTCTCTCACTTCACAGATAAACTAAAGCTAAACATTTTGCCAGAGGTCACTGAAAAATGTCAGAGCTGGGCCTAGAGCCCAGGTTTCTTGAATCATCGTTTACTCTTCCTTCCACTGCATCATGTTCTCTTTCCTTACTTACTATCTTGGGTCTAGAATCTAGATACTTAGGCATGAAATACCATTTATTTTCCATTTGGCAAATATTTCAGGGCCTAGTAGGCATCAGGGACCATGCTAGGTGCTCAAAACACAAGGGGAAGAAGACAGAGCCCCCTTCCTCATGGAGCGTCTGCCCAGGAGGGAAACTCACGCACGGCAGGGTGTCAGGACAAGCACCTAAGCTGGCACGGAGGTTTCCTACATGGAGGCGGTGACCTCTACCCTGAGACCGAAAAGCTAAGCTGGTGTTCACGAGGGGAAGGATGTTGGGATGCTCCAGCAAGTAGACAGAATGTGTGGGGCCAAGGCGCGCAGAGAAAGAGCAGGGTACATTTGGACTTTGGTTCAGAACGTTTGGTATTGAATGGGCCGAAGCACGGAGAGTTGGGGAAGAGTATGCACAGATGCCAGGAGAGATAACCCTGGCACAGGAGCAAACTCCAGGTGCCCATCAGCCAAGAAGAAAGCGGGGATCAGGGTCCTGGCAGCCCCTGGCCCCACTCACCTGAGCCATCTGGAATGGCCCTGACAAAGGTGGGAAGCATCTTCACGGCGGCTGTGGGGTTGGTGTCCTTCCCCAGGCCCTTCTGCATTTCAGCCTGGAAGCGAGCCATGATGTCCAAAAGGGTCTCATCGGAGAGCCGCATGTCATACAGGAACCTGTCCACCTGGAACAGACGTCAGCGTGACCAGGGATGCCTGCTAGTGGGGGGGAGGCTTGTGCTCCAGTCAAGGCTGTAAATTCCCACTCCCATCACAAAGCTATTTTTCTGACTCTGGGACAGCTTCATGGTGTGGAATCCCAAAGGTTCCTTGCCTGACCCCTCACCAAGCTGGAGACAAGGTAGGGAGTTGGAAGAATAGAATGGAATGGAAGGTTGGGAGGTAGGAATTTATTCCTCTGAAGGGCAAGCTCTCAGGAAGAAGATTCTCCCATTTTTCTGATGGGACAATAGAAGGGCAAAAGTGACAAAGGATTCAGGGTTTCTAATTCCCAGTTCAGGGCCTGCACATTGTCCCATTACCTCTCCATGGCAGAAGACTAGCTAGAGCTCGAACCTTAAATTCCTAAGCACAGAACCTCTCTTTTCCAATGATGACGATATATACCCAAACTTGTTTCCTTTTGTTTATGGGCTGCTAGGAAGCTCAGAGCTAAATTCAGTTTCCAACTGCGATCTGTAAATTCTAGTTCTTTAAATTTTCATTCTGTTTTTAACTGAGGTTGTTCTAATTAAGATGAAGTTTAATTTTTAAAGCCAGCTCAAATTGCTGCTGGAAATGGGTGAATGACACTCAAGTAACCAGGAAACGGAGGCAAAAGACCACTGCCCTAATGGAGAGAAGTTAGAAAAATCACTAGGGCTATGCTCAGTCCACCTGACAGCGGCGTCGTATCAGAAATGGCAGAACAGCTTCCCCCTCATGCTAATGCTTATCTGCAGTGGTGGCCTGGATTCCCCGGGCTCACTGGAATGGATTGCTGAGGGGGCAGGAGTAGGGAGGGGCACAGATGCCCTGTATTTGCCCCTCCTGCCTTATACACATACTGAGCAACCTCTCTACCCATCCAGGTCACAAGGAGACTTGACCTCAGCACATTCCTGGAGGAATCCCTCTCCCACACTCTTCTCTAAAGCTAAGAACATCTGTTGAAGTCTACAGAGTGCTTTCACATATGTCACCTCATTTAATCTCCCTGACATTGCTTTCAGGCAGCAGGTGAGGGCAGAGTTCTTGCTTCTGATTGAGAGGTGAGGGCCCCAAGGCTCAGAGCCATGACACAGCAGTGGTGAGTGGTGCACTGGGACTAGGATGCAGTCTCCATACTCCTTGCCCCACTGCCTGGTTTTGCTTCACAGCTCCATGCAGGACACGGGAGCCCAACAGAGACATCACACCAAAAGTGCAGAGGCCACATAACCTATATCATAGGACGGGTGCCTAGCCATCAGCCAGGCCCAGTGGGCAGGCATCCCAGCTCAATCTGGGGCCAATTCGGAGACCCAAGGCAGTGAAATGGCCCATGGCTCTAGGGATTTGGGGGCCAGAGAGAGTCCAGAAAACCATCAGAGAGCCATTGACAAAAAAAAAAAAAAACAATTGGGCTTTCAGCATCTTTGAAGAGATAGGATGGAACCAGGTCATGCTTCATTAAGGGCTTCCTGTTCACCCTGAGTCTGTTTATGACTAATTGGTTGGCACAGCCACAAACACGGAGAAAACCGACGGAAGGGACGTGACCCAAGTAATTAGGACTTGGGGAAGGGTGAGATGTGCTACACATCCCCATAGTGTCATCCCTCCCGTAGAAGGCATGGTTTAGAGGCCCTGCTGGGGTCCTTCGCCAACTGCAGTTTAACAGAGTCATCCAGAACTCTGGGTTCCCGCTCCTGCTGTTTCACTAAGTTAAAGTCATGACAGAAAGAATGTCAAGTTAGCAGCAGTTTCTTGTTTGTTGTCTCTACCTCTCACCGGGCCTAGTACAGTAGCTAGAAGGGAAGAATGAAATGTATGTTGGGGCAAAAAAAACCAAACCAAACTATATTTTAAATCTGAACAGGTGATCTGGGGCCTGTGTAGCCAGGCACATTCTTTGCAGACATTCAGGGAGGGTGTGTGAGTTGCAGGAAACCAAGCACACTTTTGGAAAGACTCTGAAACCATAACACAGGATATCTTCTAAACAAAAGAGCCGACGAGCAGCACATTTAACATAGGAAGAACAAATTCAAAACTGCAAGCTCAGACCTGCTGGATGACAGAATGTGGAGGCTGGAAGTGACTTTAGAGATCGCTTAGTCCAAAGGTCCCATATGAACTAAGTCATAAAAAGGTTCACCTCTTTGACCCAGTGATTTCAGTTCTGGGAATCTAACCTTACAGTAATCCCAAAGATGGAGAACACTGAACGCATTCCTATGGTTTTCAAAGCAATATCTTAATTGTTAAAAAATGTTTTTGAAAGTAGCCAAGTTATGAGGAGCACTGGATGCTGATGTAAGTGATGAATCACTGAATTCTACTCCTGAAACCAATATTGCACGGTATGTTAACTAACTAGAATTTAAATAAAAATGGGGGGGGGAGTAGCCAAACAGGGAAACGGTTGAATTACAGTAAATCCAACTGGACTGAGTATTAGAAGATTTTAGAATGATAATTATGAAGAAATGGGAGAAATGTACATAAGTGGTTAGAATATAACAATAAGTGAGGGACACAAGATTCAGAATTGTAGGTAGGCTATAACTGTAAAAACATACTAAAAGGGCTTCCACAGGGCAAATCTGACAGAGTTCGTGAGGGGGCTGGGATTAAAGGTAACATTTCCCCTTTTCGTAATGTTGACTTACTCAACTGTAAAAAGTACACATTGAAAACCTAGCCAGTCCTTCTCTAATGAGTGAACAATCTGTAGGGCAGTGACTACACTCAACCCAATGTTATCAATAGGTCAAAAAATGTCAATATACTGAATTGGAAAAGAAGCTACCAGAGTGGTTTCTCCCTCCCTCCCTTCCTGTTTTATGTTGTTTTGTCTTTGCTTTAATGTTGGTATGGGAAGATTTTAAAAAATTGTTCCAGGGTCTGAATAGTAACCTTCACAGGCAAGTATAGTCCAGGATCTTGACGACTCTGGAGGCAGGAAGCACAGGAACTAAGGAGGGGATGAGCTACCTGACCCTGGAGAGAGAAAGGGCCATGCCTTTTGACCAGCGGTGTTTTCAGTGCACGGAGGAGTCCATGAGCCCATGTTCTCAGAACCTGTGAGTCATCCAGCAACCCATAAACCAGACACCCATCCTATCTCAGTCACCTGTTGCTTAAAGTGGCTTATAAGGTTCTCCTGACTATCCCGACTCGGCTCCCTCTTCAGCTTTCTTGAAGGGGAGAGGGAAGAGGTGAGGGAACGGTCCACTTCAGGCCTTGACAAAGGCTGACCCTCCTCCCAGAGGGCCTGGAACAATCAGTGGAAGCTTCAAAATGTCCCTCCTGTGCCTGCACCTGGGCTGGTGGACAAATAAGTCCTTCCTGAGTCTAGGATGAGACAAAAGGTTAACCACCACAAAGGGGCCTAAGGAAATGAAATTAATTTGCAGAACCAAATGTAAAGGTTCCAATGACTCCCCCTTGGGGTTTGGAGAGACATCGTGCAGGTTTCCTTTTGCAAAGCAGGTAATAATGGAAAGTGAATCCTTCAGCAGTGCTGTGCAGGACTTTTCTACCCCCTTAAGAAGGCAGTAGAGGACTCTGTGAATCTAACCAGTAAATGAAAATTAAGACAGCTTAAATCATATTGACTTACAGTAGTTTGAGATTTGCTATAACTTCTAACCCAAATCTCTAATGAACAGAATTCCGTGCAGGTTTCTCCCGGCAAGCACATGAGGGCTGTTACAGGACCATGCTCTCTCTCTCTGTTCGGAAAGCCAGGAGGCATCGTGGCACAATGAAAAGAATGCTAGGGGAGTCAGAGACTTGGGCTTAATCCTCACTGCACTTGAAATACTTGGGTGACCTTGGCTAAGTCTGCCAGCCGAGAGGGCTTCTATCATCTGTAAATTGAGAGACTGGCAGCTGGAGTGGCTAGCGGGGCGGGCTGGGCTCATGCCGCCCGGAGACAATGCCAATGGGCTCCAGCTGAGCCTTCGCAACTGTTAAGCAGCCTACCTTGGAATATATTTTGGGCAGAGGTTTCTTGAGCAAAGAATGCACACCAGCAACAGCACACCACTGGCAAACAGCACATGCCAATAATAACTGGTTCGATTGTTGCACATTAAGACCCACACCCCTCGTGGTTCCCACGCTTATATTCCTTCAAGCACATGAAGAATCATATGAATCACTTTAAAAGTTCTCAAAATTTTCTCTCCCCTCCTCTGTAGTCTTTCCTCCCAAATACCCCTTATATCAAACACAATCATCCTCAGCCTTTCTGAAGACTCTCATCCCCTCCCATACCGTATCTACCAGGAAGTACCGAGTGAAATGCAAGGCTCACGGGACAATGTGTAATGTCCAGCCTGTGGGAGATTCACTTCCTCCCCCACCCCCCTGAGCTCTTGACTGGTCCTGTGCTCCCCGTATCTTTTCTAATAAGCTTTCTTAAACCCTTCTGGACGTAGGCACAGTATCAGTTAGTTCTGTCAGTGAAGAGTGAATCGGGCATCTCAGCTTTGTGAGTAAGGCCTTACCTTCTTGATCTGATCTTCCTTCAGCTTGCTGAAGTAAAATGCCATCAAATGTACCGCAAACATTTTGTCCGAGTTTGGTTTCTCTTGAGATGGGCAGAGCTTTCTGTGCAGTGTTTACTCCTGTGTCTCCAGAGTGCTGCCTACTCCCAGTTCTGGCTGGAGGCCTCCGGGAGCTAGGTGCTGCAGATTAAATACTTCCAGGCAGCTTAGAGTTCAATGATTAAACTTCGCCCCCTCTCTCTGGTCCCTCCCTCCGGCGTACACTTGATTGTCTAATAGGAGGCTTGGGGTGGTAGCTGAGGCAGGGGATGGGTTGCTTGACTCTTTGAGAACTGGGTGCCACAAGATCTCGTTGCTAAGCAACACTCTCAAGCCAGGGCTCCACCAAGCCCACTCAGCCGAGGAAAATCTTCTGAGAAGCTGGGCGTTAAACAAAGCCAACTTTCAACGAGCTGAGCTGCTCTGCAAATGTCTGGTCTCGGCCTTTTCTCTTGAGTCCTTTTCTCCTCAACCCGGGGATGGAACTCCTGACTCCCAGCCCCTCTGCAACTGTCTTAATTAAGACTAAACACCTCCCTGGTCAGGGAGACGTCAAGAATGTTGGGGCAAGTCCCTCCCCCTTTGTGACAGAGCAGATCTCTTGCCTCACGGCCTGTGGTAACGGAAAAGAACAGATAAAAAGTTATCTATTCCACAGTGATAAGCCAGAAAACCTTGACTGCACAGGTGGGGACCCAGGAAAAAATATCCATGAGAGAGGATAAACCGAAGACACGGGGGCTCACCGGAAAGCTGCTGCTGGGGAGAAAGACTGAAGTCACAGACAGGAAATGTCTCACGCCACGAAGATATCTGGTTACTCACTCATCTCACGCATCATTCTTGATGTGGGAAGGACACAGAAAGGGGCCGATGTGTGGGTACAGTAGACCTTGTGCTCTTCCCACAGTCACTGGTCAGCTAACAAAATCCATAACAACAATTACGGTGTTAACAACAGCAGCTAGCAAGGACAGACCACGTACTGTTCCCATTTCATAGATGGGGAAACTGAGGCCCAAAAAGGGAAAGTGACTTACCGAAAATCACGAAGTCTATAAATAGTGCAGTGAGGAATCAAACCCAGGAGTTTCATTCCAGGGCCCAGCTCTTTTTTTTTTTTTAAAGATTTTATTTATTTATTTGACAGAGAGACAGACAGCCAGGGAGAGAGGGAACACAAGCAGGGGGAGTGGGAGAGGAAGAAGCAGGCTCTCAGCGGAGGAGCCTGATGTGGGGCTCGATCCCAGAGCTCTGGGATCATGTCCTGAGCCAAAGGCAGACGCTTAACGACTGCGCCACCCAGGCGCCCCCAGGGCCCAGCTCTTAACCGATACATACTGCCTCTTTTTCCTCTGTGCAATAATCAACTGACAATTACTAATAGCAGCAGCTTTCTATTGGGTACTGTCAAGAATTCCAATTACTGGGAGAGCTAAATACACAGATATCATTTCAACAGGGTCCTCCCAGTGAGGGGAAGCAACAAATGAAGGAATCCCTGACCATAACCTCCCAAATATTAATCAATGGCTTCCTAAAATGAGCCACTGACCAGACATGAGCACAGGTCTGCTGGGCAGCACAATGTTTCCCCCTCCTTCAGAGCACCTGCTCTTCGACACAAGGGAAGACACGTATTCTCCCCGTCGGCTTAGCAGCCTCAGCTTTGTTTGCTTTTCTACCACAGTCTCGTGAATCCGGTGAGTACCAAGCACTTGCCTCATCAGAGAGCCTTCAACTGCCACCTCTTCAGAAGCCACTGAGTCTCCTCCGGTCGGCCCTTTACTGTCCACCACATGTCTGAGTGTAAGCACAGCGTTCGATTAAAACGACTCCAGGTACTTTCCTCAGACTGCTCGGAAACTGTCTCCCAGACTGAGAAACCCTATCCCTTCCCATCTGTTTACCCCTCAGACTATGAACTCTCTTTTAGCTCCTTTACTTTGTCTATCATACGAGCAAACAAAGGTTAACCTTCAGTTGCTAAAACTATTCAGTTCCCCAAAACACGTGGAATTGTGGGTATTCTGAAACAGCCGTGCTCTGAGTCCATGAAGGCTGTGGATAACATCCTGGGGCAGGACACCTGCCCACAGGTGATAACAAGACTTGTATTGGGGCGCCTGGGTGGCTCAGTCGTTAAGCATCTGCCTTCGGCTCAGGGCGTGATCCCAGGGTCCTGGGATCGAGCCCCACATCAGGCTCTTCTGCTGGGAGCCTGCTTCTTCCTCTCCCGCTCCCCCTGCTTGTGTTCCCTCTCTTGCTGGCTGTCACTCTCTGTCAAATAAATAAATAAAATCTTTTAAAAAAACCCAACAAGACTTGTCTTAATTCCTCCATTTAGAGAGTAACCTCTGTGGTGCAGCGTGGCATCGGCTGTCACTGATTTATTCACCCTCGGGATAAGAGGCTACAATGGCCAGTGGACAAAAAGACCGAGAGCCCTAACCAAGGTCTCTACAATCTCATGGTTGCTTGTGTGCCCAGATAGGCAGCCTCTGGGATTTTAATCAGGCAGAGGAGATCAGAGGATATCCATCTGTTACATCATTCCGTTGTTAATACCATCACACCAGCATCTCTATTCCAGGTCCGAGTGAGCCAACAAAACTGAGAAGCTTCACAGTTATAAGGATCACATACATTAGGAGTCATCTAGCTCAAATTTATAAATAATTTGCTTATTTTACCATTCCTCATCTGATTATTCCAGTCCAACCCTTGGAATTTTTCACTCTTATTGAATTTCTATGTAGCCATTCAAGGATATCTGGGTGCAAGTCTTATAAGCACTTAGATTTTATTTAAGAACACCCATTTGAGGGTTGGCAATGCTGGGTGAGATTTTGGTTGAAGGGCAGTACCAGTCTGACTCAAATCTTCAATGTAAGAAGGGAAACTCTCTCACCTCAATACACATCTCTGTTTCCCTAGAACTCTCCCTTATGGCAAGACCTAAAGATAATATCTGCTTTGTTTTAAGTACTGAGCATGGTAGGAGGACTAGAAGTATAGTAGAATTTACCCACTTATTTAGTAAACACCTATATAGTGTCTACTAAGTGTTTCCAATATTATTTCCCAGAGCAACTATCATTTCATTCTTTCCAATTTACAGGTGGGGAAACTGAGGCATGGAGTCCAACTGGTACATGGTGGAATAAATATTTGAATGTGGGTAGTATGGCTTCAGAGTCCACGTGTTATACTGGCTCTATATACTAACCTGGAAGGAAAGTATGGGGGAACATGGGACCTAAACTGGGAAAAGCGGCCCAAAGCCCCAGGCCACACAGCAGAGAGTGAACATGCCCTAGGATCCCACTTTGGCCCTGCCCTCACTGAAGACAAATGCTCCAGGCTCCTATCAGAAAAGGGTTCGTAGCTACCCCAGCGGTCATTTTGGGAATAAAAGTAAATGATATCACACAAGAGAATCCCTGTGGCCCACAGTGGGTGCATTAAAAGCATTTCTTTAATCTAAGCCTTCACCTGGGGGGATCCCTTCTTAAAATTTCTCTTTCATCTCATCCCATTTGGTCCCTCAGAATAAGAAAATGCATGCAGCCCCTTCAGTACATTCAGTAAGACAACCGTAAACCATCAGGAAGGTACCAGTTCCATTTACTGGAATTACTAGAACTGGGAATTTTATATTCTATTCCTGTTACTAAAGAAAATAGATCTTGAATTCTGTTCCATATTGTTTTTCATAATAAATCCAAAAGTAAGTTGTCCAAAATATTAATCAGTCTAACCTGCTGGTATTCTGCTTGCTGCAAAAGAGTGAGAGAGTGTGTAAGAGAGCAAACTTCCCTACAGGAAAGTCAACGTAGAACCTTCCAAACCCTGCCAACAGTCACAGTTACTATGCTGTCTCTATGGGAGCAACCACAAATGAAGCAGAAATGTTAACTTCAGCAAGTTTCAAAAGAATGCTACTGATCATTTTTACAGGTTTATTCCCGACCAAGAGAGGACTGGGAATGCTCGTGAAGAAATTAATTGCACACAATTATTTTTATCACAACTACATTAAGAGCTGTATTTGCAAAGTACTATCAAGGAGAGGGGCACCTGGGTGGCTCAGTCGTGAAGCGTCTGCCTTCGGCTCAGGGCGTGATCCCAGAGTCCTGGGATCGAGCCC
>NC_048223.1:73336554-73338795 GCF_002007445.2 Ailuropoda melanoleuca | reverse complement strand
AAAAAAAAAAAAGAAGTAGTTGGGGATATGTCAAAGGGATATAAGGAACCAACTAAAAAACCTTAACAAAAGCTTGGAAAATTTGAGCAATAAAAGTATTATTGGATTATAATCCAAAGTGTAAAATAAATATCCATGAATCCATACTGATATAAAGAAATAATCGAATAAATAAATAAATGGGGGAGAATAGACAAATCTCCCGTGCAGAAGAATTCCAAATAATTTATGTAGGTAATTCCCCCTCAAGGAGGTGGAGCATAACGTCCCCCTCCTGAAGTGTGGGCTGCGCAGTGATTTTCTTCCAAAGAATACAATTTGGAAGGGGGGAGGGGAGTAACTTTGCAAGAGAAACCTGCTAAAACTCTACCTCACTCAGCTAATCAAGGTCAACATCATCAGGGATGTCATGTTGATAGTATGTACCTTTGATATGATTTGATCAGAATAGCACTTCATCTCCACTTTACCCCCAAACACCAAAACTACAGTCTAATCATAAGAAAAACATCAGACACCTCTTTGGGAGTTAAGATGGCGGAGGAGTAGGGGACTCCTTTCTCAGCCAGTCCCTTGAGTCAAGTTGGATAGGTACCAGACCAGCCTGAACATTCATGGAATCAGCCTGAGATGCAGGAAGACACATCTGGATCTCTACAAATGAACATCTCCAGCCCTGAGTATTGAGGTACGAAGCGGGGAGCCGTGAAACCGTGCACAGATATCGGAAGATGAACAGAAGGGGGAGGGAGCCGCCGGGTTGGGACACCGGGAAGCGGTAGCCACCTGCACGGGGGAGCGGGCAGACTCGCGGACCGGCACCCGCGAGAGAGCAGACTGAGACCGTGAGCCGGGGAATGCGCACGACCAGACTGAAATGGAGCTCCGGTGCTCACTGGAACCAGACTGAGACCGGGAGCTCTGGGAGCACACGGGGGCGGCAGGCGGTGTTAGAAACACAAAAGACAGAGACGCGCTGGCCCTGGAAGTGAGGGCTGGGACGCCGGGTGTGGGGTGCACATCCTGGGACACTGCAGGGTTGAGCAGCACCAACATAAACAGAGTTAAAGTGGCCAGAACATCAGTGGAGAATGGTCTGCGATCCCTCTGTTCTGAGACAGAGGCTGAGATTCGGCCGCTGCTGCTCTGACTCTCAGAAGAGGCACAGCAAACCGCCAGGGAAAGCCACCAGAGAACAAAAGCCTGGAAATACCAACTCACAGTGTGCCCATCCCCATCCCCTCTCGCAGGGGACACAGAGCCTCTACCCAAACAGGGTTGCCTGAGTATCGGTGCGCCAGGCACCTCCCCCAGAAGGCAGGCTGAAAAATCAAGAAACCCACAACCCTAAGATCCCTATAAAACAAGGGCGCACGGCCTGGGTCCAAGTCAATAATTTGGGCTCCGGACAACCCCGCGACCTCTCCTCATCAGAATGACGAGAAGGAGAAATCCCCCCCAGCAAAGAAAAGACAATAAGTCTGTGGCCTCTGCCACAGAACTAAGGGCTTTGGATATAACCAAATTATCAGAAATGGAATTCAGAGTAACAAGGGTCAAGATGATGTGTAGACTTGAAAAAAGTATTAACGAAAATGTTAATGAGAATATGGAATCTCTAAGGGTGGAAATGAGAGCAAATCTGGCAGAAATGAAAAATTCTATGAGCCAAATGCAGTCAAAACTAGAGGCTCTGACAGCCTGGGTGAATGAGGCAGAATGTATCAGCGAATTGGAGGATGGGTTAGTAGAAGAGAAAGCTAAAATAGAATCTGGACTCAGAAAAATCCATGCTCAAGAATGTAGGTTATGGGACATTACTGATTCAATGAAACGTTCCAATGTCAGAATCATCGGCGTCCCCGAGGGGGTGGAGAATAACAGAGGTCTAGAAGAGACATTTGAACAAATTGTAGCTGAAAACTTCCCTAATCTAGCAAGGGAAACAAACATTCGTGTGCAAGAGGCAGAGAGGACCCCTCCCAAGCTGAACCATGACAAACCTACGCCACGTCACGTCACAGTGCTATTCACAAATATTAGATCCAAGGATACAGTATTGAAAGTGGCCAGGGCAAAGAAATTTCTCACATACCAAGGCAAAGCTATAAGAATTACATCAGACCTGTCTACACAGACCTGGAATGAGAGAAAGGGTTGGGGGGGCATATTTAAAGCTCTTTCAGAGAAAAACATGCAGCCAAGGATCCTTTATCCAGCAAGGCTGTCATTCAGAATTGA
>NC_048223.1:73276416-73333510 GCF_002007445.2 Ailuropoda melanoleuca | reverse complement strand
AAAGGGGGGGTAATCAGAAGGGGGAATGAAGCATGAGAGACTATGGACTCTGAGAAACAAACTGAGGGCTTCAGAGGGGAGGGGGGTGGGGGAATGGGATAGGCTGGTGATGGGTAGTAAGGAGGGCCACGTATTGCATGGTGCACTGGGTGTTATACGCAACTAATGAGTCATCGAACTTCACATCAGAAACCAGGGATGTACTGTATGATGACTAACATAATATAATAAAAAAAAAACATTAAAAAAATAAAGTTCAAAGCTACTGAGTTCAGGTCATCAAAAGCAAGAGAAGTCTGAGAAACTGTCATGGCCAAGAGCAGCCCAAGGACACATGATAGCTAAACGTAACAATGTATCCTGGATGGGATCTTGGTAGAGAAAAAGGACATTAGGTTAAGAACTAAAGAACTATAAACAATTTGTGGACTTTAGTTAATAATAATGTATCTATATTGGTTCATTAATTATAACAAATGTAACACACTGAAGTAAGATGTTAACAATAGGGGAAATTGGGTATAGGCTGTATGAGAGCTCCGTACTATCTCTGCAACTCTTCCGCACATCTAAAACTATCCTAAATCTTTTTAAGTTTATTTTTTTTTAAACCCTATAGATGCTGATATTTGGGGAATACACGAAAAAAAGCTAGCTAATAACCCAAAAGCCAAAGCAATCCTGAGAAAGAACAGGTATAATTATATCTGATTTCAAGCTATGTTACAAAGCTATACGCAGGCACCTGGGTGACTCAGTTGGTTAAGCTCAGGTCATAATCCCAGGATCCCGGGTTGAGTCCTACATCGGGCTCCCTGCTTGGTGGGCAGTTTGCTTCTTCCCCCCCTGCTCATGATATCTCTCTCTCTCTCTCTCAAATAAACTAAATCTTTTTTT
Source organism: Ailuropoda melanoleuca (assembly GCF_002007445.2). Taxonomy (NCBI): domain Eukaryota; kingdom Metazoa; phylum Chordata; class Mammalia; order Carnivora; family Ursidae; genus Ailuropoda; species Ailuropoda melanoleuca. The sequence continues at coordinate 73,332,613 of NC_048223.1, read as the reverse complement.
TTAAAAAAAGGTATATTAATCAAAACAGTGTGGTAACGGGCATTAAAAACAGGCCAATAGATCAGTGGAACAGAATAGAGAGCCCACACATAAACCCCCACATATATAGTCAACTAATTTTTGACGAGGTGCCAAGAACACACAATGAGGAAAGGATGGTCTCTTCAATAAATGGGGCTGGGAAAACTGGAAGTCCACATGCAAAAGAATAAAATCGGACCCCTAACCTTATACCATTCACAAAAGTAACTCAGAATGATCAAAGATAAAATGTAAGACCTGAAATCATAAAACTCCTAGAAGAAAACATAGGGAAAACAATGCTTGACATTAGTCTAGGCAATGACTTCCTAGATAAGTCACTGAAAACATGGCAACAAAAACAAAAATAAACCAGTGGGACTACATTAAAGAGCTTCTGCACAGCAAAGGAAACAGTGAATAAACTGAGAAGACAATCTACAGGATAGTAGAAAATATTTGCAAACCACATGTCTGATAAGGGACTAATATTTAAAATATATACAGAACTCGTATAAGAGCAAAAGAGAAAACAACCAAATTTAAAAATGAACAAAGGAGCTGAATAGACATTTTTCCAAAGAAGACATACAAATGGCCTACAAAAATATGAAAAGGTGCTCAACATCACTAATCATCAAGGAAATGCAAATCAAAACCACAGTATCACCTCCCACCTGTTTGGATGCCTTTTATCAAAAAAGACAAGAGATAGCAAATGTTGGCAAGAATGTGGAGAAAAGGGAACCCTGATATAATGTTGGTGGGATGTAAACTGGTACAGTTATTATGGAAAATAGTATGGCAGTTCCTCAAAAAATTAAAAACTGAACTACATGTTGCAGGAATCCCACTTCTGGGTATATTGCCAAAGGAATTAAAATCAGTATCATGAAGGGATATCTGCACACATATTTTCAGCATTATTCACAAATAGCTGAAATACGGCAATAATCTGTCAATGGATGAATGTATAAGGAAGGAATATCAGGGTGCCTGGGTGGCTCAGTTGGTTAAGCATCTGACTCTTGATCTCAGATCAGGCCTTGATCTCAGGGTTGTGAGTTCGGGCCCCACATTGCCTTCACCCTGGGCATGGAGACTACTTAAAAAAAAAAAATTTTTTTTTAAATTTACTTTGGGGCACCTGGGTGGCTCAGTCAGTTAGGCATCCAACTCTTGATTTCAGCACAGGTCATGGTCTCAGGGTCCTGAGATCAAGCCCTGTGTTGGGCTCCACACTCTGCATGGAGTCTGCTTGAGATTCTCTCTCTCCCTCTCCCTCTGACCCTACTCCCATCTCACATGCTCTCTCTCTCTCTAAAATAAATAAATCAATCTTAAAAAAAAAAAAAAAGAAAAAGAAGATGGAATATCATTCAGCCAGGAGAAATAAGGAAATCCTGCCATTTGTGACTACATGGATGGTCCCTGAATGCATTATATGGTAAGTCAGACAGAAAAGGACAAATATTATATGATATCACTTATAGGTGGAATCTAAAAAGAAATTGAATTTGTAAAAACAGAGAGTAGAATGGCAGTTACCAGGGACTAGGGAACAAGGAATTTGGGGAGATGTTGTTTAAGGGTGCAAACTTGTAACAAGTAGATAAATAAGTTCTAGAGATCTAAGGTAAAACAAAGTGATTATAGCCAAAAGTACTAAATTATAAATTTCAGTTACTGAGATTAAATCTTAACTGTTCTCCATACAAAAGAGAAATGATAAATATGTGACATGATAAAGGGCTAATGCTACTGTAGTCACACTGCAATATATAAATGTATCAAACCAACACCTTGTACAGCTTATATGTTGTTATATGTCAATTATTTCTTAATAAAAAACCAGCTTATGATCCAATCAACCTACATCAAAACCCTGAAGTTAATAAGCCCTATCCATGTCAACAGAGCTTAGCTTAATTCCTCACTTTTAAATATGAACATAGCCAAAGATTACTAGACACTCAAGAAAAGTTACCAAAAGTAAAGGCAGAAATCAAACCAGGGGCACCTGGGTGTCTCAGTCAGTCACGTGTCTGCTTTTGGTTTCAGCTCAGGTCATGATCTTGCGGTTGTGGGATCAAGCCCCATGTCAGGCTCTGTGTTCAGTGTGGAGTCTGCTTCAGATTCTCTCTCTCTCCCCCTCCCCTCTCTCTCTCCTCCTGTCTCTCAAATAAATAAACAAAATCTTTTTAAAAATCAAACCAAACAAGAAAAAAAAATGTATGTATATAGAAAACAGAAGTTTTAAAAAACCTGAAGTATCTTTAGAGAAGTAAGATATTGCATCCATGAAACAAGAATAAGAAAACTAAAAACAATGGAACTGGAAGGGAGGAGGCGGAAGAATTACATAACACTTAAAAAAAATCAGTACTTTTTTCTTAGCAAGAGTTTTAAGTTCAAAAAGAGAAATTTAACTTTGGGCTAATTAGGAAAAGTCATAATTGATAAAAAAAAAAAAGCTTATACGAATATATAAGGAATTTCCTAATAAGACTTTCTGAGAACAATTTAAGGGCATACTCTCTGACACATTTTCCAATATTTTTTATTTTGATAGTATTAAACATTTGTATTCTCTGATCATATTTTACAACATTCTTAATTAGCTTTGAGCAGTTTAAATTCAGCTACTACAATGACCACTTCTAAGAAATACTATACCAGGGCTGTCAATAAATGAAATAATATATACACATACATTGTAAACTCTGCTATAACAATACAAGATATGATGTATTACATTAGTAAGGGAAGAAGAACAGCCTAGGCAAAGAGGCAAGATAAGCTTTAAGATCAGGGCAAGATTTAGTTAAAAGAATTTGTGAAAATACATGAATTCTAAGATTACTAGAAACAGCAGACAGAATTGGTAATTCAGCTGGAAGTCATTTGTATGAATTTGTATAGATATCTGAGTAAAGTCACAGTATACGGACCAGGTGGTAATGAAATTAAATCACTGTGCAGAATTTAGAAGACCAAGTCAGAGGAGGTTTTCCTTCCATCATCTCTCAATGTAGAAGTTCTTCTCTTCTAATGGACAAAGGTCTCCATTAGAAGACCAGCACTGAACGCACCTCTTTTCCTAGAGCTGGGGACTGTCGGCTGTTAGAATGCAAACATTCTCACGTGAAGCAACAAAATCCTTACCTTCTTTTTCCCTCAACACCATACTCCCCTTTATTCTTCTGAATTCCATGACTCAGATGTGTATCTAAATCTTTTTTTTCAAATGTGTACCCAAAATCTCTTCTCAAGACAAAGACATTATATTGTTTATTGTTACTATTTTCAAAAGGAAAAAAGGAACTATCAAATCATAATAAAAAGCTCTAAGAGGGGCGCCTAGGTGGCACAGCGGTTAAGCATCTGCCTTCGGCTCAGGGCGTGATCCCAGCGTTATGGGATCGAGCCCCACGTCAGGCTCCTCCGCCATGAGCCTGCTTCTTCCTCTCCCACTCCCCCTGCTTGTGTTCCCTCTCTCACTGGCTGTCTCTATCTCTGTCGAATAAATAAATAAAATCTTTAAAAAAAAAAAAAAGCTCTAAGAAACAAACACTATGATAAACTAAGATTTTGATAGGTTAGAAAATAAAGTTAGAGAAATGACCTATGAAGTAGTACAAAAGTCATGAGCATAATTTTTAATACTGATTTAACAACAACCCAAAAAAAGTTAAAAAACAAAAAAAGGAATCACAGCTGTATCAAAAGGGAAACGGAGGGACTCAGTCGGTTAAGCATCTGCCTTTGGCTCAGGTCATGATCTCAGGGTCCTGGGATCGAGCCCCGCACGGGGCTCTCTGCTCAGTGGGGAGCCTGCTTCTCCCTCTCCCTCTGCCCCTCTCCCCGCTCATGCGCATTCTCTCTCTCTCTCTCTTTCCCTCAAATAACTAAAGAAAATCTTTTTTTTTTTTAAAGATTTTAATTTATTTGACAGAGAGAGTGCACAAGTAGGCAGAGCAGCAGGCAGAAAGAGAGGGAGAAACAGGCTCCCCACTGAACAGGGAGCCCAACCTGGAACTTGATCCCAGGACGTGACCTGAGCCAAAGGCAGCCGCTTAACCAACTGAGCCACCTAGGCGCCCCATCAAATAACTAAATAAAATCTTTTCAAAAAATAAGGTTAATGGAGAGAGTAAGTGATTTAAGGAAGATTTAAGAAAGCTAAATCCTCATCTGACAGTAACAGGAAATCAGCAGCTAATGTCTTAAGTAACTCAGGAAATAGGAGATACATATTACGTAGCATCAATAAGGTAAAGACTAGAAAAATAGATAACAGAGTCGAAAGTACTTGTCTCTGGTTTTTAAGCTGTGTATACATTCCTTTGACAAAAAAATTTCTCTAAATACCTTAAGCTTATTTGGCTTATGTATACAGATTAGAGATAAGTTAATGTACAGAAGTGTGGCTTAGGGGAAAGTTATTATTTCCAAGGAAGCTTTGTTTTGAATTTATATCATGAATTTGTTTTGAATTTATTATACTTCAAATACTTATATGCAAAGGGAATTTTATAGATACAACGTGATCAACATCCATCTACTTATCAGGTTTGTTTTTTGCTTTTTGTTTTCAGAGACAAATAGAGTGCGAGCAAGGGCGTATACAGAGGGAGAGGGAGAGAATCTTAAGCAGAGTCTGTGCTGAGCATGGAGCCCCACTCGGGGCTCGATCTCACAACCCTGTGATCATAACCTGAGCCAAAAATCAAGAGTCAGATGCTTAAAGAACTGAGCCACGCAGGTGCCCCTATTTACCAGTTTTAAAAGGATAACAATAAGTGATATACATGTTAAGAAAATGAAAATGTAGCTGTTAAAACAAGGAAATTTGTGAACATTAGAAATTTAATTTAAAAATATATATGTACACACACACACACACACACACACACACGTGTACATACATGTCTCAGCCTGATTACAAGGACTTGAGAAAGACTTTCCAGAAGGGGTTATCAATTTCCCTGCAAATTACAGGTGTGTCAATTGGCAGTTCAAAGCGGTCACTAAGGTTACAAGCCTTTCCAGAGCTTCTATAAGCACCAGGGGCTTTTCAAGGGCATGAAGTGGAGAGCGAGCACATGGTATCAAATTTTAGGGTAGATTGTAAAAGTGTAGGACCTTGAAGAACCAAGTTCAAGAACACCTCCTCTACCCAAATTTACCAAAAGTAGCTTCTTTTTTTTTTTTTTAAGATTTTATTTATTTATCCGACAGAGATAGAGACAGCCAGCGAGAGAGGGAACACAAGCAGGGGGAGTGGGAGAGGAAGAAGCAGGCTCATAGCAGAGGAGCCTGATGTGGGGCTCGATCCCATAACGCCGGGATCACACCCTGAGCCAAAGGCAGACGCCCAACCGCTGTGCCACCCAGGCGCCCCCAAAAGTAGCTTCTTGAATTGTCTTCTAAGCCCAATCCTATTTCAAAAGTTTTTTTGTTTTCTCTGACATTTTTGCCCATAAAGATGACCGTTATTTATCATGTCTGAAATTGTCCCCCTATGTTAAGTGACAGGCATTTAGATAACAACGATAACTCAGAAGTCTGTTTACAAACATTGCTATCTCTGATCAAGTTTATGTATTTTATATGCCTTTGAAATAGAGGAGGGAAATAGCCTGATTCATTTACTCATTTTCTTGTCTCTTAACAAACCGTAACTTTTCATCATCTCCTAATAGGTCTGCGTCAGACATACCTAGAACAACTGCATCTTAATGACAGACTCCCGGTTCTAAGCTGTAAGAAACCCCAGTGTTTCATGATTGTTTTCTATGTTTGTGATTCACAGTTAAGTCATTTTTTCAAAGGCCCCAACTCCATTTTGTAGATCTACACCAGTCCACAAACCCAGTGTACAAAGCCTTACAAGCCATGGTTATTATTCCTAACCAGTTATGTGCTGTCCACATTTTACGAAATTACCTAGTTCTGTTCTGCTGGAGCTGAGGCGGACATCTAAGCCTCGTGTTCATGTGCAGCTGAATCCACAATAATCCAAGGAGGGCTTTCAAGCGACTTCAAAACCTGCTAGAGAACTGCAAGGAAAAGCAAAACAGTTGTGTTTTAGAATCATTGAGAACATGACCTGAGTGGAAGGAAGACCAGGCTATTTTGATGGTGACAAGTAACACACAGCAGAGAATTACTCAGGGCCACTCCAATTTTTTTTTTTTTGCTTCACCTGACTTCATCTTTCTTCTGTATCTTCTGCCTAGCCAAAAAGCTCTCCCTTCCCCACAAAGAAGAGAAGGGTTAGAGAGTAAATGATGTATCATTGTTTATAAATAAACTCTCCTTAATTCAGTGTTCAAGCAGCCCTTCTTCCCTTACAGCACCCCTTACCCCCTCTCCTTTCATCTGAGGCTGTGCTAACACTTAAATGTCCTGCATTTGCAATTGTCTTGCCTAAGTGTCTTCTCTGATTTACCAACTTGGCCCCCAACCAGGAGAAAGTGGGAGAATTATGACACGTGAAGTGATGTACATTATTGCTTAAATACAATGAGATAACCACCATTATCCAGGTCAGTTCAGGAGTATTTCTTGAGACCATATGGGCAAGAACGGACTAGGTCTGCCAGGGTGTAAGTCACAGTGGAAAGCAAATTCTAGAAGGTAAAGTTGCTCAGATGCAGAGAATCAAAAGAAATATGCCCTTCTAGGCATTTCACTAATGTTTACCCAAAGCAAGGGAGAAATATAGTCAGTGCCACCTGTTTAGCCTTTATTTCCATGAAAGCAAAGGTCAGTGCCACCTGTTTAGCCTTTATTTCCATGAAAGCTCTCAAAAAGCCAGAAAGAGATGACTAGCTTGGTAAACTTGGCTGTTTCTTGACCCACGTTCAACCAAATCAGGTTTAATCCCTAGTCTGAAGCCAGCCTCAATTTAGCAGTTGCTCAAGAAATTAGTTCAGCTCTTGAAATGACCTAAGAGCTCAATTCACAGAATGAACCCAAACATTCAGGTTCATTTACAAAACACATCCTGTATACCAAGCCCTGTGCTAAACAGGATCTCATCACACTTAACCTACTGGACAATTCCAACTAGGCATTCATTGTTGTCCATGCAGAGACCAAGTCTCAGAGAGGGCAGGGTCACTGAGCTTAGCAGTGATGAGACAAACTGTACCCTGATCCGTCCAACTCCAAAGCCTTGCCACTCTCTTTTCCTTATTCTACTTCGTTCTAGCATTTCTCTGAAATTACATCCATTCATTTCACAAAGATTGTGCCTCTACCGTATTTCAGGTGCTGTAGTACAGCAGTGAACTCACAAACAACAGTGTCTGCCCTCACAGAGCCATCATTTCTTAACTTACTCCTGTTCGCTCCATATCAAAATATAATCTCCACGAGGGCAGAAATATTATGTGTCTTGCTTCCTGCATAGTTCCAGCACCAAGAATAGCCTCTCGTACATGTGTACGACAGACAGCAATGTGGTTCAAAAATCCCCACGGGGCGCCAGGGTGGCTCAGTCAGTTGAGAGTCTGACTCTTGGTTTCGGCTCAGGTCATGATCACAGGGTCATGAGAACGAGCCCTCCATCGGGCTCTGCACTCAGCCGGGAGTCTGCTTGAGACTTTCTCTCTCCCTCTGCACCGCCCCCTGCTCACTCACACTCTCTCTCTAAAATAAATAAATCTTGGGGGGGGGGAACCAACTCCAACCACGACATCCTCAGCAATGGTTAGGAAACTGATCAAAACGATCCACCAAACTGATCTTAGGCCCGTACACAGTTCCTGACAGTGCATTATCTTAGTGCTATACTACAAATGGCCACTATATAAAGCTTTAAATAGAATCCCTAATATATTTGTAATTTTTAAATGTTGAAATAAATAATAGTTTAGTTATCTTTAAGAGCTTCTTTTCCAAGCAAAAGAAAAAAAAAAAAAAAAACCAGTAAGAGATAGCCACAATACCACAGCAGGGAGAAAATACATATGAGAAAAAAAGGGTTTTAAAATATTTTTATTTGCAAAAATAAAAATAAAATAAAACTAATCTGAATCAGGTTCCTTCTTCTTCCTTCTCGTCCCTTTTGAGGGAGTACCAGGCTCTGTTCTGTCTTTGCCATGCTCCGTTTGCTGTGTCAACCACTCCTTTTCTAGCTGTTTCAGCATGTCTGCAGTGAGGAGGCCTTGCTGCACCAATCTGGAAGCAAGCGATTTCTCTCCCGCATTGGGGCCAGGTGGCTCAGCAGCTTTACTCCCTAGCGTTTTGGTGCCACGCATCCTTCCAGCTTGGCCCTTTGAAGTTCCTGACAGTCGCGACTGGTTCTCCGCTGACAAGCTCTCCAAATTCAATAGCTTATGTGACTCTGAAATTTTAATCAGTTTGGTGATGTTGTGTACCCCATCTTGGATAACGCCATCTAGTTCTTTCTGGAGGTCTCGAATAAGGCTGGCATCTGGAAACATATCTATAAACCGGTAGCTGTGAAAGAGACATATTACGTTATAACAACAGCTCTTGTCACAGTATTGGACTTAGCTCACCGATGTAACTACATCTTGACACTGATTGATCCCAAATGTTCTGTTTTTGCAAACTCTATCCAATGCCTTTGCTCAACCTTTATTTCTGCCCCAGTACACCTGAGGAATATAGTCATTATGAGGGTAGGTCATCACTCATATCTTAAGTGATTCCGATATGCTCCCCGGTGGGACATGCCCCACCTTTGAAAATCACTGACCTCACACAGTACCTTTCAAATATTAATGTACAAGTGAATCAACTGGAGATCTTGTTAAAACACAGTCTGATTAAGTCTGGTGTGGGCCTGATACTCTCTATTTCTAACAAGCTCCCAGGTGATACCAAAGCTTTCGGTCCAAGGACCACCACTTGTGTAGTAAGGATCTAGTAAACCTTGTCACCTACCTATCTTAACTAGAATCATAAGAAGTCCCAGTCATTTTTGGAATGGATACAAACAAAGCTCGACAGCCATAAAAGACAATAAACATAACATAGAACACCCTACAAAAATGTGTCTAACTTGAGAGAGCAAAAGAGCATTCATTCATAAAATCTTTGATTTCCCCTATTACTTAGAAAAATGAGAGTACCTAAAAGGAAAAATCTGATACCTTAGCCACAGGTAAATATCCAAGACATCATGGACAGCTTCTAGATCCATGAGGTCTTTAATATTCTTAGGTGGAAGTAATGGCCATTTAATATATCGGCGTAACCATGAGAAGGTCAGTGGCTCATTCCTGCTATACTGCCTGGCAAACTGAAAGAAGAAAAAAAAAAGAGTTTGGTAAAAGAATCAAAATTCACTTAAGTCTGCAATTAAAAAAAGAAAACACAACAAAACATTAACTGTGGTTATGTTTCAATAAGCAGGCTGGTATCTTTCCTTCTTTACACTTTTCTATATTTTTTAGAACATTTAATATTTTACAAAGATACTTTTAAGGGAAAAAAGGGGAGGGGGGTTTCCTTCATTTTCCAAAACCAGGGCAGTAATATGTGTATCAGAAGTTGTAATAAGAACTTTCCAGAGCCTAAGTCTGTTGACTTTTATGAACATGTAATGTCCTAAGTTCTGGACAGACGTTGAAGACTCTCGTTTCTATCCCTTCGTGCAATACTCCTATAACTACAAATATGAGCTGTATCTTGTTAATGTCCTCCCTTATCATAAAGAAACTCATTGGGGTGGCTTGGTACAAGGTCGGGTATGAGTCAATCAAACTGGTAAAAAGACTGCCTCTTCACTCGGCTGTACTGCTTTGGCCAAGCCACCGCTCTGTGCTTCAGCTTCCGCAGCAATACCGTAAGACCACCACACCGCCATCTTGAACCACAGGACACTGTTGGAGAAAGTGCTTGGAAAACCAGGCTGCTCCCACTCCCCGACAATGCTAGGCATGACTATGCATCAGACCACAACCATACGAGACAGATAGGGTCTGTCTGCAGACCATAACCATGTAAGGCCGCTAGAGCAAGAATTTAAAATCTTTAGCTTCAAGAATAAGCTCATTTCAAATGGTTCATTTCCTGATTAAGGAAAATTATCTCTAAATGTTTAACCTAAGCAAGGTCAATACTTCGAGAGGCAAGGCAGTTTTAGAACAACTGTGGTTAAATAATGTTACGATTTGGGGTGCCTGGGTGTCTCAGCCGATTAAGTATCTGCCTTTAGCTCAGGTCATGGTCCCAGAGTCCTGGGATTGAGCCCTATGTCGGGCTCTCTGCTCAGCGGGGAGTCTGCTTCTCCCCTTCCCTCTCTCTGCCATTACACCTGGCTTGTGCTCTCATTCTCTGTCAAACAAATAAATAAAATCTTTTTTAAAAGATAATGTTATGATTTTATTAAATTCAGCTGTGCATTCTGCTAAGCTTAATAAATGCCAAACAGGATAGCCATGAGTGATGGAAATGTGACCATTACTAACCTGCTAAAGCAGGACAAGCCAAACTCAATTTCTCTTACAAAGACACTGGCTTTAATATTTGTGGGCACAAACTAATGGAAACCCAGTATGTAAAAGAGCTAAGTGTGGAGCTGCCCAGAGAAGGGAAGGGAGAGAAGCCTATCAGATACCTCCATCCAGCAGCCAGCCCTAAGGAGCTCCCTAGAACACCGGATTCGAACAACTATCCCGGGGGCATCAGAAGCCATCAATGGGATTGAGCTCTTTTATAGTTCAGTAATAATGGTGATCAAGAAAAAAGAAAAAATCTCTAAATTTCACATGCTAACCAATAACAGAACATATAAGCAACTGCTGGCCTGTACCATTCCAGACTTCTTACTCCTTAGTAAAATGCTGCTGCTTCCTTAGAACAGCGTTTGAAGGATGGTATAAATGGGGTTGGGGCCATGGACTCAAGCTCCATTCAGGTCAGTTTATAGCATTTGAGACTTTGTTCCATACACTTCAACCTTACACTCACTCTCTCATAAATGTCAGCTCTAATAAACATATTTTCTAGGTAAGTACCTGGAAATGCAATACCTCTAAGACATATTAATGGGAAGAGAAAAGGCAAGTTGCAGAATAATTCATCATAACATTTATGGGAAAACACACCCACGCAACAAAACTAGAATTTCTATACGTACACCTATGTAGGCACATGCAACCAAGAGGTCTGCAATGACACAAACTGTTAACTGTGGCTCTGTCAAAGACTGGGAGTGGGGGTGGTAACCCAATTTAACCCATCTGTAGTGTTTTAATTTGTGCAGCAAGAAAGCATTTATGTATTATTTATGTGATTTCAAAGTAATTTAGAATACAAATTTAGAAACAGATTTGGTAGGAACAGAGCTAGTATGCAGAATGCTGAGTTCTACAGAGAAGACAGCGGTGAGACTGTAAGTCCAAGGAGGATTCAAAGAGGAGGCCTTTGGGGGTTTAGTGGGATGGCACTCCAGGTAGAGGCAATAGGGGGAGAGGCAAGGGCTCAGCGAGGTGAGGGGACATGGCAGGGGGCTGCAAGTTCAGCTTCCACTGCCCTTCCCTGCCCCGCCTCCCCCGTTTGGGTGCATCCTGTGCTCCTCAGAAGGCAGAGGTTTGTACCCCCTCCAAATGAATGAAAAGAAAAGGGGCTGGAAGCTTGGCACCAAACTCATATAAGACAGCAATCCCTGGCTCAGAACCTTATAATTAGGAAAATTGAATACTATTGCCACAGCTAATCCCCACCTCCCCTTCTCCTTCCAAAAAATATTAACCAATGCCATTAAGAGAGAAGTGTATCAGGGTGACTGGCTGGCTCAGCTGGTAGAGCATGTGATTCTTTTTTTTTTTTTTTTGAAGATTTTGTCAGAAAGAGAGAGTGAGAGAGAGCATGCGGACAAGCAGGGGGAGCAGCAAGCAGAGGGAGAAGCAGGCTCCCCACTGAGCAAGGAGCCCGCTGAGGGGCTCGATCCCAGGACCATGATTCAATCCAAAGGCAGACACCCAACCAACTGAACCACCCAGGCATCCCAAAGCATGTGACTCTTGATCTCAGGGCTGTGAGTTCACATCCCACGTTGGATGTGGAGCCTACTTAAAATAAACAAACAGGGGTGCCTGGGTGGCTCAGTCTTTAAGCATCTGCCTTCGGCTCAGGGCGTGATCCCAGGGTCCTGGGATTGAGCCCTGCATCGGGCTCCCTACTCTGCTGGGAGCCTGCTTCTTCCTCTCCCACTCCCCCTGCTTGTGTCCCCTCTCTCGCTGGCTGTCTCTCTCTCTCTGTCAAATAAATAAATAAAATCTTTTTTAAAAAATAAAAAATAAAATAAAATAAAATAAATACTAAAAAGCACACCAAAAAAATAAAAAGAGAAAAAAGAAAGAACTGTGTCATTAGGCAAAGAAACCCCCCCCTGAAAAAAATTATAGTCGTTTTTGTTTTAGCTTCTTCACAAAGGCTACCATATAAACCCAAATACAAAGCAACAGTTCTCCTTTCCCCCAAAAAATTGCTTCTAAGAAAAAAAGAACCACTTTGTATTTAAGTTCTTATACAGTATCCCATATTGAAAGATACTCTCCAATTGTTTTAATTTGAATAACGAAGTATTGTTTGGGGAAATGCACAGACTTGAAACAACTCAAAATATAAAGACAAAGGCTTACCTGTAACAGTGAAGAACAGACAAAGGGCTGCTTCTTGTTGATAGGAGCTGTGCAGAAAACATACCTCACTCGTAGACTTAATGGAATATGTTGGATCAACTCTGCAGAAAATTTAAAATCATCCATATTGCAGACAAAATACTGCCCATCTACTTGTGAAAAGTCTACAAAAATATCCTGGGTGGGGGAAAAGACACATTACTGGACTGCCTAAGCGGGCATGAATAAAGTACTCAAGTCTACAAAACACAATCTCTTTAAATCTGCAACAGTCTTCTAGAAAGGCCTGCTTAATTCACTGCCTTCCCAAGCTAAAAGACCTCCCCCATAGCCTTCCCAACGGAAATACTCAGAAAATCCCTCAGGATAAAAGTCCCAGAAGACTTTGAGAGAACGTTTTCTCACTTTCAAGATAAACTTCACAAGTAGCAATGTCACAAAAACAGACTATCCACTGATGCCCAGGAGGTTAACCAGTAATTGTCTGACATATCAACATTTTTAGAAAAGAAATTTTAGATTTTAGAAGAGATTTAAAAGTGAGTTTTTACTTACAATGAGATTAGAAAGTGTTGTATCAGGGAGATGGTAGGCAAACATTTCAATCTGCTCAGCAGTTGGATGAAGACCGGCTGCCTTTAGCAAAAGAAAGAACAACCGTAAGTTTTCTTCTTTTTAAAGGGCAACTTTTCTTCAGTTATTTCAGAATGAAGTCCTATATTCAGGCTTAGCTCTTGCCAAATGAGTTAAATGACAAGAATTTGAATAAAAAAGAAAAAAGCAACATCATTTTCCCATTTATTACCAATTAAGAAAGCTGATGAGATGATTGAGTCAATCTTTCACATACATCTTAGTTATACTCCTAAAATCTATGATGATCTGATAACAGTACCAAAACTGCTTTCCGGAGACTCAGTTATCTTCACTGAACAAAAATGAACAAGGAAAACCCAATTGCTCTAGGCAAGGCAATAAAACTGAGAGACAAGCATAAATAAATACAGGAGAGAATGTCTAAACTGGAGGCCAATGATCTCTTCAACCATATTCCAGTTATTAATAAATGCCTACAGGTAAGAATATGCAGAGAGAAAAGGAATGGGAAACAGAAAGAGCAAAGGATGAATGGAGGAAAGAAGAGATGAGTCATGGGAGGGAGGAAGAGTATGAGCACAGGAAATGAGGCACACAGGAGAAAAGTAGGGGTGTGTCATTATCAACTGCACTCTTAACAAAAGCTACAGAAATTAGTTCAACCACAGCTTTCCTCCAGGAATGTTTCCCTGCATATCTCATTTCTATTCCCCTTTACCAGCTCCACTGAAAAATGAGACGAACCACGTTAATTTATAAGTGGATTTTCCAAGCAACTTAAATTGTAACAGTTTGTTTAAAATACATACGCTGCTGCCTCATTAACTGCACTAACCAAAGCTGAACCTTGTCCTTACTGGCCCAACGTTGTATTGCTTAGTACCGTTTTGCCCCAAACTCAAGGGTTTCTTCTACACTCAAGCTTCTCGGGGTTTTTCGGTCTGCTGACATAGCTGTGTGTCCACCTGAAGCAACTATGCCCCTACCCTACCCATCGCTAGACTACAGGAAGAACAAAAGGAAAATCAGGTTCACTAAATTTGTTTAATCTGGACCTTTCACTTGGACACTACTCTCTGATGAAGGGGTCCCTATGCCTCTCCAAAGCAGTAAAGTAGGGCTTTCTTGACATGATTTTCATGGCACAAAATTTTCTTTTGCTTATTTGTTTCCAAGTGTCAGAAGCAAGAGTCTGGATGGTGGGTGAAGGAAGGATGACAGTCCTCCACAGAGAAGTAATTAACACATTACACCTTACCTTTATAGGATCCACACGCCTATTCAAAATTTCCTTTAATAAACTGAGGTCTTCTCGATTCATTGTTGTCACTTCTCCTTCTTTATATTTTGAACTGAATCTGCCAGCTCTTCCAGCAATCTGCAAGGCCTGAGAGGTAGTAATTGGTTCTATTTCCTTCTCTCCCTTTTCATTGATAGTGGGTTTTATAAGGGAGTAAAAAATAATTCTTCTTATGCTCCTGAAACAGAAATAAAAGTACTCGCTCAGACTGCTGTATAAAAAACTCTCCATCACTTGGGTCATTCAGAAATGCTCACTGCAATTCTATTTTAGGCCTGCTTACAATCTGGTCCACTGCTCACAAAATAAGGAAAACAGGTTTGTCAGTCATCCTTTTTCTTCCCATTAAATAATATTTTTTAACAAATTGTAAATTTACTAAAAACCGTTCAATTGTACATTTACAAGGGGTAAACCGTGGAGTTTGTAAATTATCCTTCAATAAGGTACAGAAAATAACTTTTCTGTTTAAGATTGTACGTACATATGTATGTATATATGTGAGAGAGAGCAAGAGCATGAGCAGGGCAGGAGCAGAGACAGGGGCCAAGCAGACTCCACGCTGAGTGCAGAGCCCGACTCAGGGCTCAATCCCAGCACCCTGAGATCATGACCTGAGCTGAAATCAAGAATCAGACACTTAACTGACTGAGCCACCCAGGCACCCTGAAAATAACTTTTTTTTTTTAAAAAAACAAGTAAATCACATGAAGTGTTCTCAAGCTGCTTTTAAAAGTTGGCTGCTATCCCTGGGTGGCTCAGTGGGTTAAGCATCAGACTCTTGATTTCAGCTCCAGTCATGATCTCAGGGTTGTGAGATCAAGCCCCATGGTGGGCTCTGCACATTCAGCAGGGAGTCTGCTTGAGAGTCTCTCTCCTTCTCCCTCTACCCCTCCCCTCTCACACGCTCTAACCAAAAAACAAAACAAAAACAAAAGTTGACTGCTATTAACAGCTTTGAATAGTTCTTTAATTCATAAAGGTATAATTGCCTTGATTACCCAGAGAGGAATACTTAGGCATAATACTGTTACTCCGAGAGCTAATGACTAGCCCCACATTCATAATGGGCACTTATAGACTTGCTGACTGAGAAACTGAAAATACGGTGAAATAATGTAACAGGTTAGCGGTAGGGAGTATCACTCAAAACTCCTTGTACTGTGTGGTATTTTCTTTTTATTCCCTCAAGAAATGTAAACAAGATAAATCTCAGATCTGTATTATAATACCCGTTCTCCCAAACCTAAATGTATGGCCATTCTAATGCCAATTAGAAAATGTTTAATTGCCATCTAACCCATTGAATACCCATGATTATTAAAAACAAATTACTTACAAATTAAGTCCCATGCCAATTGCATCTGTAGCAACCAAGATTTTGCATGGATCATCAGGATCATTAAACTTTTTTGCTTGAGCAAGTTTGGTCCCTAAAATAAGAAGAGTTTATGTTAGCTCAGCGTTCTCAATCTTCTACCACATCACACTAAGTATATCTTGGAACCCCTCACCTCTTACTCTCCATTTTTATGAGTAAAAACTCTTCTTGTTTCTGGGTGCCAGGGTGGCTCAGTCAGTTAAGCATCCAACTCTTGATTTCAACTCAGGTCATGATCTCAGGGTCCTGGGACTGAGCCTGCATTGGGCTCCACGTTGAGCATGGAGCCTGCTTGGGATTCTCTCTCTCCCTCTCTCTCTGCCCCCCCCCAACACCACTCACACTCGCTCTCTTGGGGGAAAAAAAAGAGAGAGAGATTTCAGACTACAACTTCAACACAATTACCAAGCTCATATTTCACATTTTAATGCTTTTGTTTTGTTTTGTTTTTAAAGAGTGAGCCAGGAGAGGCAGAGGGAGAGAGAGAATTCTAAGCAGGCTCTACGCCCTGCACAGAGCCCAACATGCGGCTCAATCTCACAGCCCTGAGATCATGACTTGAGCCAAAATCAACTGTCAGATGCCTGACTGAGCCACCCAAGGGCCCCTTTAATGACTTTCTGTAAGAAAATCATCAACTCAACATTTAAAATACAGTCCATTAATAGCAGCAAGAACTATGAATTTAAAAACTTCTATCCTCACCAAGATGAACCAGAGAAATTTGTTTTATATGACCCATAATAAATTATTAATGTATAATGCAACTTAATTCAGTATCTTTTACTGTGTTCTCTATACACAGCTCAACATAAATGGCAAAAGTAAGAGATTTCATATCCCTGTCATGATGAAAGCCAATAATTACCAGGTGGGAGACTGCCATATATAACAGCTGATTCCAATCCCCGAATTTCAATCTGTCGACTCACAGAATAAATATCATTCTTGCTAAAACAGACAATGCAGTCCCCAGGCCGAAGGTTGTCTAATGATTCTAATGCATGATCCAGCACGGAAATGGGGGTGAGCCTCTTATAGTTTCGAACCTACAATAAAGACATGATATTGTAAAATAACACGCTTAACTTCTTGTGACTAACAACTAAGTGAAAAACTTGCAATGAAAAGTAGCTAAAAACTGGGGCGCCTGGGTGGCTCAGTCGGTTAAGCATCTGCTTTTGGCTCAGGTCATGATCCCATGGGATCCTGGGATCAAGCTCTACATCGGGCTCCCTGCTCAGCGGCGGGGCGGGGGGGGGGGTTGCTTCTCCCTCACCCTCTGCCTCTCCTCCCTGTGTTGTCTCTAAATAAATAAATAAAATTTTTTTTAAAAAAGTAACTGACAAGTTCCAACATTTTTCAAAGGAAAATACAAAAAAATTTTATTTTCATATTATAAATGTTACCATCAGTTCTCATTGGTATTTCTAAATCCATAAGATGCCATACAGCATTTCACAAATTTTCAAAGCACTTTCATATATATTCAATTTTCATGGCAACTTGGTAACGTTAGAAAGCTTGTTAACTATTATTTCCATTTTATGAAAAAGTAAAATAGAGCCCATATAAAAGATCAGGTCTGATAAGGATTCTTTCAGTTCTGGCCTTCTGTGATTTGCCTAAGAATGAAAAGCTAAAAACAGCAAAGCCTAGAACCCAGAATTTCTTCTACTACATTCCAGCCTCTCCCTGAAAGCTGAACACGAAACTAATGGACCAATTTTTTAAAATTCCTTCATCTTATTCAAGTACAGTAAAAAACAAAACAAAAACAAACCAAGGATTAAAAGTAAACCAGTTACTTAAACCAGTTACTTTCTATTCTATGAATATGAGAAAGGGATACAAACTATCTCTAGCAATTAGATACATATGAAAGGTCCTAACACCGGACACCTGAGGCTCTGAAAACCATGAACTTTTGCTAAGCTTCAAACTTCCAACATTCCTGATTTATTTAATTTTAAAGAGATCTGCTCAAACTCCAAAAGGTTTTGTCAAGAGAAGATGAAAAGTCTCCTGTTTTGGAAGCTTAGGGTATGATGGCAATTCTGCCAGGATTCAGTTCAAGATATTCAACCAAGTATGTATGATCTAGTCAACTGTGAGAAAATGCAGCGTTCTTTTTCATTAAGTTCTGATTCTGCCACTCTCTGGGACCTACGAAGCCACTGCGGGGGTACCCTAGGCTGTGTGCTACGCCACCTTGAGACAAAGCATAGAATCTAGTACCTCCACTTCCTCCCCAGTCGTGTACATAAGCTCAGTAACCAGGTCAATAGCAGCAGATTCTCCACACAAATGGACTTCTTCAGCACACAGCCCTGTTAAATGCAAAATCAGTAGTTTTTTAAAGCTACGAAATTAAGTATGTAACACCTTATATAGCAAAAATACTTTAAGTTTGCTTACCTACTGCTTTACAACTTTACCAAGTGTTTTCATCAATATTATCTCTTTGATGCAAACCTCAAAATAACAACCTTCTGGTGGGCAAAGATTATCTCTATTTTTATGAATCTCAGAGCTTTTAAACTGCTTTGGCCAAGATTCCGAGTCTACTAGAGGGTGAAACCAGCCAGGACTGGAACCCGGCATTCTGATGGTTAGCACTGAATCTTACACTTGTATTTTTCAAATCAGGCTCCATGGAATCACTAAGGTGCCTCAGAGGCTGAGGGCTGGAGGGTAAATGAAACTCCAAGCTCCTTAGTGCTGAGTAGATCCACTATCATCTATTTTAAATTACAGACTTTAATGTACACGCTTTGTTTGAAGGAGTTCAGCTATGTGTTTTTAAATTTGAGAACACCTGCTCTACAACACGCTGATCAAAAATCCACTCCAATATCAAGCAGTGGAAATGTTCATTCATGTCCACGGATCTCAAAAACTCCAATTCCAGAAGCCTATCCTAAATAAACAAATAAATAAATAAATAAATAGCTATGGCTACAAAAAATTTTCACTGTGGCACTATCAGTAACAGGAAAAAATGTTCAACTCTATGGAAAAAAAAATGGTGCAGCTCTTCAATGGAGAATATGCAATATTAATATGTGGTGTGAAAAAAGGTCTATGAAACAAGAAGACTGGAAAAAAAGCAAGATAAAAAATAATATATTCACAAAACGCCATATTCACAAGGAAAAAGACTGGCATGAAACACCAAAATGTTAATCCTGGTTGTGTAAAGATGGTGAGATTTGAACATTTTAGCTAACTGGTTATGCTAACTTTATGGTGAGAAAACTGGACTTCCCGTAATTAAAATAATATTTAGGAAATAAGAACTCACACTAGGCTGACTTTTTCGTCTGATTTCTGTCAAAAAGAGAGGATCCTAATGACTACTTGAGAATGTCAAGCAGAGAAATGCACCTCCGAGCAGATGTCACAAAGCACAGGTCTCAGCATTAAGACCACCCACCTAGAAGTGCTCTGGTCCAGGCCCATCCTCTGGCTGGATCTTTGATCATCTGAATTTCATCAATCACGGCCACTTCATCTACAATAAGAAGTTGTTGTGAGCAATACAATCTACTTAAACAGTGTCAAGAACAAATTATAGCACCACAACTCAAGCTTTCGTCACCACCATCATCACCGTCGTCACTCACTGAGCACTTCTTTTCTGGCAGGCTTGTTCGAAGTACTTTACAAGTATCATTCATTTAATCTTGACAACAAACCTATACAGTAAGTATCATCATTCTACCTATTTTACAGAAGAATAAACTGAAGCCCAGAGAAGTTAAAGTCACGGACTCAAGGTTACACAGCATGTGCAGTTAGTGAGATCTAAAAACACGAAATTCAAACCCAGGCATCTAGTAGGTCCCTCTGTCCTATTTTCTGCAATTGCAGAGGCCCAGGCGTCTAGTAGGTCCCTCTGTCCTATTTTCTGCAATCTCAGAGGCAGCCCAGAGAATCTGCTTAATAAGAACTAACACACCCAGGGGCGCCTGGCTGGCTCAGTCAGTTGAGTGCCCAATTCTTGATTTCAGCTCAGGGTCATGATCTCGGGGTCACGGAGTCAAGCCCTGCATTGGGCTCCACGCTCAGCAGGGAGTCAGCTTCAGAGGCTCTCTCTCCCTCTGCGTCTCCCCCTGCTTGTGCACGCATGCACATGTTCTCTCTAAAAAAATAAAACTTAAAAAAAAAAAAAAAGAACACACCCACAGGGTAGTAAAAGAGAAAGTATCTATGCTTCCAGGAACAAGGAGTAGACAGCCCTGCTACAAATGAAGCTTCTCTATCACAGGGACCCAGACGGACGTCAGAAGCAGAAAGCAGAATAGCAAGTATCATTCCCTGACCTCTAGCTATGCTCATTCCTACGGATTTTAAGCTCATCACTGCGGCAAAAATTAGTACCTCATTTTATTTTCTAATGCCAAAATGCTTTTGACGATATTATTTTATTCTCTTTAAGTCATATAAATTATAATTTTTTTCCTCAAATAACAAGATGAGAAGAGCACATTTAAAAAAAATTAATATGCCCACAGTAACATTTACAAAACAAAAGAAAGCATATTTTATACTGAAAAACCATCAGATTAAACCATCAGGGGACAGAAGTGGGAATTTTGATTTATAAACAACTGTGCTATCTAAATTTTTACAATGTTAATAAACTCATTTCTTAAAAACTATCCATTTACTCAGAATAATTATTAAAATGAAAAAAGCTAACTAAAGTACATAATATATAATCCGTATTTAATTAAATATACACACCCACAATGCACACATAAGTATATGCATACACAACACAAACACAGAAGAAATCTGGAAAATACACACCACAGGGTTAACTCTTGTTGATTCTTGATGGGAGGATTGGGAGATTATAGGTTTTTTTTCCTTCTCTTTGCATTTATTTTTATATTTTCTATAATGAAGACATATGACTGCTTACTGGTAAGAAGTTAATTTTTACTTAAAATATTTTCAAAACTACTTAAATAGAAGTTCACTGAAGTCCGATATATAATAGTGAAAAACTTTATTTTTTTAAAGATTTGATTTATTCGAGAGAGAGAAAAAGAACACAAGCGGGGGGCGGGGAGCAGAGGGAGAGGGAGAAGCAGGTTCCCTGTTGAGCAGGGAGCCGGGACACAGGGTTCAATCCCAGGACCCAGAGATCATGACCCGAGCTGAAGACAGGCGTTTAATGGACTGAGCCACCCAGGTGCCCATTAGTGAAAAACTTTCAACAACCTAAATATTCTTTAGAAGGGGAGGGAATGAATAGTTTTAGTCGTAAGATGGAATTTTAGTTATAAGTTTAAATGAATAAACCTGATATGTATATTTATGATGTATGTGATATATGTACGATATGATACATGTATAACAAGACTAGATCTAAAAACATGCTGTGTAGAATATAAAGCAAGTTATGGAACAATAATACAATATGATAATCCCATCAACGTTTTAAAATACACAATCTAGAAGCGCCTGGCTGGCTCAGTTGGAAGAGCCGCGATTCTTGATCTTGGGTTGTGAGTTCGTGCCCCACATTGAGTGTAGACATTACTAAATAAATAAGTAACCTTTTTTTTTTTTAAGATTTTAATTATTTACTTGAAAGAGAGTGGGAGAAAGCACAAGGGGGTGGAGTGCTGGAGAAGCAGACTCCTTGATGAGCAGGGAGCCCAACATGGGCTCTATCCCAGGACCCTGGGATCATGACCTGAGCTGAAGGGAGACACTTAACCAACTGAGCCACCCAGGTGCCCCATAAATAAATACACTTAAAAAAAAAAAAAAAACCCTTGGGGCTCCTTCGTGGCTCAGTCGGTTAAGCATCTGACTCTTTATTGTGGCTCAGGTCTTGATCTCAGGGTCCACACTCAGCAGGGAGTCTGTTTCCCCCCCCTCCCCCTGCTGGCACACACAACTCTCTCTCTCTCAAATAAGTCTTTCTAAAAAATTCTTTAAAATAAATATATAAATAAAAATAAATAAACAAAGTACACAATCTACAGTACTTAGAGGTAATACATATCAGTGATACGAAAAAAGACAGGAAAGATATATACTAAAACTTGATAGCAGTAGGATCAAAAGAGGAACTCAATCAGGGAGTGGTACAAAGGAAACATCATACTAGTTAACATTTTAGTTCCTTGAAGAGAAAAAGGGAAAGGAACATCCAAAAGCAAACACCATAGTGTTTGGCATTTATCAGCGGTGGTGAGCACTGGGTATGTTGTCCTATTCATCTCAACTTAAAAATTTTTTTACAATAAAAAACACATTTCATATGTTCTAAATGGCATGTACATACAGGGCGTTGTAACACTGCACATCTCAACTGTACAAGCAACATGGGCAGCCTGTTTCCCATCTGCATCTATGGTCACACGTTCTTCCCCTGTTACCAGGTCACACGGAACACCCTAGGATGACAAAAAGAAATCTGCAATTATCACCACCTTTAAAATAATAGCGAAAAAAGAAGTTTTGGATGTTTAATAAAGTATTCTTGCCATTACCATTAAATTTATTCCCAGTCCTGTAAAGAAAATTTTTATGAAAAATAAAAGCGGCTCTCTTACATAATCTACATAAACTTGGAAATACCTCAAATCAGCTAAATTCTCAGGTAACACAAACATGAGAAATTGCAGCGGTTTCGCTTTTTAACTTTGTATGTTTCTGTACTATTCTGATTTATTAAAATAAAATGAACATGGATTGTTTCTATATTCAAGAATAATATTATAAATAATATTTAAGAATGTGAAGACCTCCTAATATAATTCTTTGAGAAGGAGCAGCATTAATCGTATGGTATAATAGTTTGCCCACAACTGAGGGGTTCCTCAGGACAAAGGGCTTTAGGTGCTAAATCTGGGAAAGTCCAGGCAATCCAGGACAGCTGGTCTCCCTAGAGGCCTGAACTAATCATGAAAAAACATGTGATATATCTAAACTGAGTGGCAGTTTACAACACAAATGACCAGTAGTCTTTCAAACGTAAAGGTTATGAAAGATAAAAGAAGGTTCCTGAGGAATTGTCCCAGATTAATGGAAACTAGAGACATGACAACAAAATACAGTGTGGAGACTCTGGACAGAATCCTGGGGGGTTGGAAGAGAGTGGTGGTGGTGTTACTGACAACTAGCAAAATTTGAATTTATATTGTGGATTAAATAATAGTATTCTATCAATACTAAATACCCTGCTTTCGAGAAATACCATGTGGTTATGTAAAAGAAAGTTTTTGTCCTGAGGAAATACTTTCTTATTTATGGATAAGAAGGCATGACCTATGCCAAATTACACAAATCATCCAGAACAAAGAATAGAGAATGCAAATTATCTTCCCAAACCTGTTCACCTCACACTATAGTCATAATTTATTATAGTCATAATAAAACAATGAACCAGAATGTGGCCTGTTTAGTGGAATGATGCCTCAGATGACAGGATGTTCAGTCCTTTACAGGTCTGAACGGGTGGCTTCAGTCTTTATCATTAGTTCTAGCTGATGGCATCAGAGGTCTAATCTAAAAAAATGGTAAATTAAATACCATAACAGAGTAGGTTAACTCTAAGGAAGCAGGGGAGGGCTTCAGAGGGAGTTTCAACTATATCAACATTTTATTCTTAAAAAAATAAATAAAACAAGTATAGCGAAATGTTAGAATCTGATGGGAGTTGGGTAGTGGATTCAAGCTATTTGCATGTAATTCTCTGCATTTCTCTGTCTTTGTGAAATATTCTGTGATACTGTACTTCATTCATTCCAATACACAATTTTTCACATTTTAGTATCTCTGAAATCAGGATGTAGCATAATGGCAGGTCAGAGTTCAGTTGGCAGCATCTTTTTTTCAGTTGTACATTAAAAAACTGTACATCTTACAAAGTACAATGAACTATGGCAACTTTTATTACTGATGAAGTACTACACATGCCCTTTCCCATCTCCCACCTTCACCCTGCCCAGCCCTCCCAAACTAACAAGAAGAACAAATATTTGTAATATACTGACAGCAGCATTACTCTTTTCGAAGATCTCGTGTGCCAGTAATTTTAAAGGACCACAATACACTCCAGATTTTGCTGACAAGTATTTCTGGATTGCATGGTAAGTCTTTCCACTGTTTGTGGGGCCTGAATGGAATATTATCTTCCGCTGTATGGCTCTGGCTTCTGGGTACCTAAAACATAAGTAGGAAACAGCTAATTCCCATTCACCTCAAAATCCATCCTGGCAAAGGTATCAACTGAAAACGATTCCAATGAAACATCCTGTTAATATTCACGTGATAGGATCTTTGGAAAA
Organism: Ailuropoda melanoleuca; assembly: GCF_002007445.2. NCBI lineage: Eukaryota > Metazoa > Chordata > Mammalia > Carnivora > Ursidae > Ailuropoda > Ailuropoda melanoleuca. The sequence continues at coordinate 73,308,370 of NC_048223.1, read as the reverse complement.
CTAAATAAAATTATGAGTTTCAGATCCACACTAAAATAATGACTGTTGGGACGCCTGGGTGGCTTGGTTGGTTAAGTGTCGCCTTTGGCTCAGGTCATGATCCCAGGGTCCTGGAATCAAGCCCCACGTCGGGCTCTCTGCTCAGTGGAGAGCCTGCCTCTCCCTTTCCCTCTGCCTGCCGCTCCCCCTGCTTGTGCTCTCTTGCTCACTTGCTCTCTCTGCCACATAAATAAATAAGATCTTTTTTAAAAATTTAAAAAATTGGGACACCTGAGTGGCTCAGTCGGTTAAACGTCTGCCTTCAGCTCAGGTCATGATCCCAGGGTCCCGGGATCGAGTCCCACATCAGCCTCCTTGCTCAGCAAGGAGCCTGCTTCTCCCTCTGCCTGTCTCTCCCCCTGCTTGTGATCTCTCTCTGACAAATAAATACACTAAATTTTTAAAAAAATTTTTAAATTGAAAAAATTAAACAATATTGGCTGTTTTCCAAGACTGGCATTTACTCACTAGAGGACAGAAAAATCTAAATGCAAATTAATTACGTAGTATTTTTGCCATTGTACAAGTCCCTTCTCTTCAGGAGTTACTCAGAGTAAATTTAAACTGCTATCAGCTCCACAGATATGTTGACATCATTTCCACAGCTCTAAATATGTGACCCTATAAGTAAATACTCCGAGGCTTCCGAATTTCAACAGATATAATGTAATGACTGAGTCTTCTGTCTCTGGCCATGATGAATGGTACAGGACTTACCCTCCCACCACAAACAGGTATAAACTGGACAAAATACATGCCACAGCTGCTTGGGGACATAAACAACAGGCAGTATAGGACTATAAGCCCTGAAACAAAGGAATATTTGAGATGAGCCCTACTGCACCGCAGTAGGGCACAGAGAGGTGGAACCCAAGCAAAGTATGACAGTCCCAATGTGCTGAGCAGTAGAGATCAAACTCAGAGATGCTGAAGCAGGTGGAATTTGAAGGGCACAAAGCGTGGAAGAGAAGAAAGCGTTCAGCGGAGGAGGTGCCTTGAAGTGAGGCTTCCCTTAGGTCCCTGGCCAAGGGCTGGGCTGCACATGCGCAGAGCCTCGCAGAGAGCAGCTTGCTAAGGGTTTGAGCAGAAAGTCTCAAAGAGGTGGCAAAGCGCTAGATGTTGGGAGTTCCAGCCACAGTGGTGGTAGTGGTGAGAGTTCATTAACACCCAGACACTCAGCTGACATTAGAAAGGCCACACTTAAATTATAAGGCCAACACCATAAAGTAAGGGCTACTCTAGATTTATCCTAGTAAAACCTACAACCTAGCTTGATCAGAATCAAGGGGAGACACCAGAATTAACTGCCTGTTTTTCTAGGGAAAACAACTCCTAGACTCCTTATGATTCATCATCCAGCCTACAATAAAAAAATGTAATAATCACTAATCTGCCAAGATTAGAAACTAGTATTTCAAATCCACAAGTAAAGAAACTAACCAGTTCGGTGGTATTCTTAAGTCACTGATTTTACGTAGGTCATCCTTACATTCCAACACAGGAAATATCTGTTTCGCGTGTCTCAAGAAAAATGGAAATAAATCATCCACATGAGCTGAAAAATAAAACACTCATTAACAGGTGCAATCTACATGATATCCATAACTAGACTTCGTGAAACTTTCCTTCTTAGTGAGCTAGTCAAGGGGCCATTGCCAGGATAAAAAGAAAAATTCTGGAGCAAGGAACTCTATCCTTTTCTCAGATCCTGCTTTGTCTTATGTTTTCTTCCTAATTTCACTTACAATTTCTAGGAGAACAGCAAATTGGCTGTCAACCACCGTGTTCTACTCCTCTGATATAAGCAGGTAAAAATCAGCATTGGTGAAAGTTAAATTAAAAATAAAGAACCTGGAAACATACATTAGTAAAAAGACCTATAGTTACTGAAGAGAAATGCAGGTGCAAACACTTTACATTTAAAAAATATAACCAAAGCCAAATGCTGATAGGAACACAACAATGATGTTCTTACATTTTTTCTTTTATCGCAAAAACTCTGCCCTGATACGAAAGAGAAAAAAAGTCAGTGGCAAAAACAGATGGAATCTGCCACGTATGAATTCTATCTTTTGTGAGAGTTCACTTCACATATTAGTTCTATCTTCTGTGAGAGTTCACTTCACTGTGGCCTATACATAACCCATAGTGGAGCGCAGAAGGTGCTAGATCAAGGCTCCAGCCTTCCTCCAGTCTAAGATATATGGCTGATTTAATGGCTAGCTCAGGGACCCACTATAAAAGCAAAACGACCTAGAAGGCCTCCTATGGAAGCACAGAATTATTCACAGACGGTGTGAACAGGGCCCACTCTACAACAAACAAGCTCCGAAATACAAAGTATGCTCAACACATTTTAAAAGACATTTTTAAGTCTCTACACACTTACCTGCACTGAAGCAAATATCATTCAAAATAATGTGAATGTCCACATCCAGAGAATGAGACTGCATGATGTAATTTCTAAAGCTGATGAAAGCTTGATGGAAGAGACGAGCTGTGGGAAACACAAAACGAAAATAGGTAGGGCTAAGTTTTCATTTCATTTCTCATTTAAAAGCGTACATATACACATCACACCTAACTCATCCAAGTGCCCTCTTTCTTTTAGGGGGGCGGGCTCCTACAGCTGGTTTATCATCATCTGGCCTACAGTGAAATCCTAGCACCACGTGAAGGAAAACACAGCTCCTTTGCTGTGTGTCCGGATCACCAGGTGCATCTCGCCAAACTCCTGTCAAGACAGAAGCAAAGGTCAGGGACATCCTCCAGACAACATGTATGTACTTGTTTCCCAGGCACACGAGGTCTCACACAAGACTGACAAAGCTGCAATCTAAGAAGTAATAAAATATCTCTAATGGAAATGCTATTAGCCTTACCATCAAGTCCATAATCAGCACCCAGTTTCTGAATTTCTTTCCTCTTGTAAAACTTGTCTAAGATCTTCTTTACTTCATCTGAAAGAAAGAGGTGCTTAACTTTGGTTTTCTAGATGGAGAAATGCCCAAAGAACAAAAGAAACTTGAAGTCATGCTCAAGGCACTTTATGGAGTGTTTCAAGTACTTAAAGGTTTTAGTTGATTTTTTATGGTTTAATAGTGCAAAAGAGTGTCTAGAAAAATTATAAAGTCAAATAATAGAATATTCCTGTTATACTGCAGAGGAATAAGCAAGGTACCAGAGGATCAGACATCACCCTTAGCCTCCATCAGGCCACTCTTAGATGATCATTTTCTGTTTGATTTACTTACAACCTTTCTAAACATCTAGTAGTGAGCAGTAAACAGGTATCTAGGAAGACAACCAGAACTGCAAGGACCAGATCATCATGCTTTTATTGAATGATTAAAGAGGTCAGGGATGATCTTGTTTGAAGAAGATGATTTTAAGAACAGACTACACTTATTTTGTTCTAGATGGCATAACTATAGTGAGTGGGAAGTGAGGGATGCAGACTTCAGTGGAATTTATACAAAAACTTCTTACAATTAGAACAATGAAAAGGGGCTGCCTCAAAAAAGTGCCAGCTCCTGGTCACTGTAAGTACTCAAGCAAGGCTTAGAAGACTATTTCAAGGGTGATGGTAGCGAATCACGTGCTGGAGGGGACGGTGAGTTAGATGACTGCTGAAGCAACATGCCAGTATGAATCAATAATTTCAAAAGTGAAAATATTTTAATCAATCAAGCTGCAATTGTACTAACACTGTACATGTTAAATACTACTGCATTATTCCAGAGATAAACGTTCCACTGATCCAGCCACACGCACTGTATTTCTGGGAAGACAGGCCAAAATGGAGGATATAGTCTTTGCCCACGAAACACAGAAAGGCCAAGCGGCCTGTATTTTTACCTCCTGCCCAAGTACCAAACGCATTTTCATGCAGTGACAATACACACAATACTTACTGAAGAAATGAAGCCTGAATAAAGCATCCCACTAATAAAAATCTGTTCTGCATAATGAGGAATTTTAAGATCAGTGGCTTAGGCACTAGATTTGCCCACAATGAAATGTGAAGATATATATATATGTATATATATATACACATCACCTATCACCGGCAGCTATCCTGATATTTCTGTGTATCTGTTACTTTGTACCCAGTGGGGGCAATCATCTCTTTCCATCAATAGTGGAAAAATCAGTGACAAAGAAAAGATTGGAAAAAAGCACATGCAATTGCTTGGGGCAATTCTGCAGAACTATAGACTTGATACAAACTGAAGACATCACATTTGTTTAGAATTAACCCATTTTCTATAACTAACACTACAGTGTTATGCAAGAATCAAGATATTCAAGGATACTTCACTCAAGCATAAGGTTTCTTGTGCTAAGTGAAAGACGCTAGTCAAGAAAGACTACATACTGTGCGATATTATTTAGATGAAATATCCTAAGAGAAACAGAATGCGAATTAGCCGTTGCCATGGGCTGGGTGAAGGGAGTGGGGCTAGGGGAATGTGGAGTGACTACTACTAAGTATGGGACTTCTTTTCGGGGCGGTGAAAATGTTCTAAAATTAGATTATGGTGATAGTCGTACAACCCTGCAAACATACCATCACACATTTTAAATGGATGAATTTTAAGACATATGTGTTACTTTTTAAAGCTGTTGTAAAAAATGAGTATTACCTATACAAAAATCTCTGTATCAACACTTTATTTTTATCTAAAAGGATGTTCCAAATCCACTACCAATTTTTAAAAGAAAACTGCAAAAAACATTAATAGAAATAGCACTAAAATTTTTTTAATTAACCACAAAAGTATATGAAAACATAAGTTTTGCTTTTCATAAAGATTAAGCTTTAACAGTTTCACTATTCTTAACAGAATGACCTGATTTTTGGTCATAATTACTTCTCATTAAAATTAACAGTGATTAAAGGAGACACCCTCTAGATTTCAGCCACAGTAGAAATGACTCAGTCACTACAACTGTTCACCAGGTAATATATAGGTTTCTTCCGGCCTCCTGCAACGGGAGCCCGGGATTTAATACAGCTATGCTGAGACTCAGGTCCATTTGCTAAAATTAAGAGGCCCACTATAAACACCAAGCTAGTTGCACTGTTTTAAATGATTACATTTTTTTTGAAGAGACAACAAAATGTTCAGGATAGTCCATCAGGGCAGGTTTTCTTCTAAACTGTGAATCTACCTCACCTGAGTGTTACACAAAAATAACAGTCCTACATCGTGGTGATGAACAAAGTAGCCATTACCAACTCGGGTTGCTTAAACCATAGGATTTATCTATTTTGTTAAAATGTTTTAATTCACTTGTTTCACTGTACACATCCATAATTAAAGAGAATCCCATCTCAGCACACCAAAGCTACAGCTCGCCTGAGGGCTGGAGAAGCAGCTGGAAAAGTATACAACTCAACCTCTCTTAATAACAGAATTGGAAAGGCCAAAGCCACAGCAGAAACACAAGTGGAGGGAAGTGATCAGAATAGGTTAGGAAATCTCTAGGATCCATAAAGGAAAGGCAGCATCAATCCTGAAGGGACTGTATCAGAGACAACTTAGTGGTGGCATTTAGTTCCTTTCCCTCTAATATTACAACTAGTATTACTACCCTTGTCATTGAATATGAAAATATGCTGGAATATTGTTCTAGTAGCGGCCAGAACTCACGATGAACATTTTTTTTTCCTTTCCAAGTTTTTATTTAAATTCCAGTTAGTCAACATACAGTATAAAAGTAGTTTCAGGTGTAGAACGTGCCAAACCTCTCCTGTCATCACAAAGGGCATTAAAAACACTAGATTTGCTCCCCGGGCAACTACTGCAGCAGACGGGTGCATTAGACCAAATGCCTCAGACCCTCCTGCCTCGCTCTCCGGTGACAGGTGTGACATCAGCACTGAGACGAAGGACCCTCAACTATTCTCTACATCCCCAAATGTGTCCATGCCTGATATCCTGCATCAAACTACAATGACTTAATTAAGCTTCTGCTCCTTCCTAAGGTTCCTCCAGCAACCATGATTCCCATCCAGAAAGCCAGATGTGCTCTGAACAGAAAAGTGTCACCTAACAGTCTGTACAGCGACTGTCTCCATAATCTTGACCCCCCTCAGCATTATACCCGGATTCCCTACTTCATAAGTGGTATGCCAGAACACATGAGTCCAGGTGTTTTGACAAGCTTCCCCCAAACTCTGACTCCAGTTCATTCTGCTAATAGGGAGGCGAGTGGCTTCAACCCTCTTGCAACAGCTTGACAAGTTCCAATGTGCATCTACCCATCTTCCACTACTAGAATCTGCAAGGAAACTACCACGACCTGCCTCAATTAATCTGATACCCTCCCGAGGAGTGACAACTGCTAAAAAAATCCACCAAGAATATTATTAGTTGCTGCCACCGCCTGTAAACAAGCCAGTGCTGAGCCAAAAATCAAACGGAGATCACGCTCTGCTGGAACGTCTGCCACGTGGTCAGCCAGGCTCCCATGGCTGATCTCGGTGTCTGGAGGCTCCTACCCTCCTCCTTCGCCGCTCCACCTGAGACTGCCCCAAGCTTCCAGCCTAGCGCCCTTTCCCGGAAAGAGGAAGGCTACTCTGCCGTCGAAAGTAGTTGTATCTCATTGCCAGAACTTCTAAACACTTAAAAATTCATAATAGTGCCCAAAGTTCTTAAAAATACTACTCTGGTGGAACCGGCTGATTCTGAGTAGAAATATGTCTAAGGAATTTTACACCAGCTATTATAGCCTAAAGAAAAAAAGCTAAGGAAAAAAGCCCTTGTTGATCTACTAACCTAAAAATATATTATTTTATTAAATCCTCACATCAACCTAGATTTATAGGAGGGTAGATCATTTGGGCTTCTAGGGGAACAGTATTCCCAGTTTCCACATATCAGATTCTTACTGCAGGGTGACAACCTTCACTTTTTATTTATTTATTTTTTAATTTGACAGAGAGAGGGAGAGTGCAAGCACAAGTAGGCAGAGCAGCAGGCAGAGGGAGAGGAGTAGAGAGCCCAATGTGGGGCTCCATCCCAGGACCCTGGGTTCATGACCCAAGCCGAAGGCAGATGCTTAACCGATTGAGCCACCCAGGCGCCCCGACAACCCAACTTTCAATTCCATTTTTCAAACAGCAAATGTTTAGTACAAATAATTTTAGTTTACATTTGTTCATCCCTTTACATTTTTCAAAGTTCTTTTCCTAACATGTTCCGATGATTTTCACAATCCAGAGATGTAGGCAGAGAAAATATTATGCCCATGTTACCAACTAGGAAATGCAGAAAAGGTAGGAAATTCTAAATCAGACCAGTAACTTAAGTGCTGCATGATTCACAAATCTGCATCATCTTTCTACCCGCAGTCAGTCAATCTACAGCCACATGGCTAAATGCATGATAATCAACCAAGAAATACAGGTAGGTAGGTACTCAGCACCTACTGGGTGACGAGAACGGTGCTTCGCACATAGCAGACATACAAATAAGTTTTCGGGCAGGATAAAGACACTGTCTACCTCATAAGGGTTATTAGGAAAATTGAGTCACATGCTTAAAATGGTACCTGTCTCTAGCAAACACTCAATATTAGCCATTGCTTAAAAAAAAAAAAAAGGAATCACAGGGGCATTCTAGGCAGTGAAAGTATCGCACTTCTGCCCCCAAAACCAGTATTTAGCCCATAATATGCTGTACTTCTGTATTTTTAAATTACAATAGGAGTCACCACTGTTGCTTGTTGAAGTGAACTGCCTAAGAGAACTCCTGGAGAGCTAGTGCCCTGTGCAGCTACACCATTCCCTCGCCCTCCCAGAGCTTCATGTGGTCAGAGGAAATTCCCTGCCTCCCTAATCATCCAGAAACTAAAGAAGTACAGCCCTATAATCTGAAATTCCCCTTGAAACCATTTGCACGCCTCGCTGTTAAGCCCATTCAAAGTTAGTTGCTGCCACTTGCTGAAACTGAGGGATTCCTTTCTCTCTGGAGTCCTGGATGATCAAGGATACATACCACCTTTGCCGAGGAACCCTTACGTTCTAACTTGTATTACAGTTGGTATCCATACATCCTTTCTCCCCGCAAGACTAAATTTCTGGAGCTTAAGAGATCTGGATCTGAGTCTGGTTCCTCTCGGCAACTACCATACAGACTAGCAGTGCCAGGTTTGCGAAGATGCCAAAAAAATGACCAAAAATCCTGAAAGAAATCCTCCTCTGGCTTTTCACTGACCATCCCCTTGACCCTTTTCAAAAGCAGTAGTTCTGGGCAGCGGAAGAGAAACAAAGAATACTCGAAAAAGCGGTCGTCCATCTAACGACGCAAGAAAGGTGAATCGTCCCATCAGAAGAGGATTAAACTGTTCCGAGAGGAGCGCAGTGAAAGGGAAAAGACTAATTTTGGGGCGGCATATTAAAGACTCAGTAAGACGCAGTCCCAAGCCTTGAAGGGCTCACAAACCAGCGCAACAGGTAGGCACTGACAGGCACGATGACAACGCTCGAGGGGACTGCGGGGTCTCCAGGGTAACAGGGTGCAGCTTCCTCGCGGCCACGCCTCGGCCCCGCAGACACCCCCGCCGCCCTCGCTAGCTCCCGCACTCACTCTTATCCAAAGGGCGGGTTAGCTCGGCCCCGACGTCGCCATCCGCGCTGGGGCCCTGAGGTTTCACAGTCAGCGGCACGAACAGGGACGTGTTCGGGGCTTTGTAGCCCCCTGACGCAGAAGAGGAGGAGGAGGAGGCGGAGGCAACAGCAGACACGCGCCCCAGAGCCCCAGGCAGGGTTTCAACACGGGCGCGAAGGACAGAGCAGAGCGCTGCCCGGTGGCCAGCCGGGCGCCCCACCGGGAGCCGAGCCCACAACAGGGCACACCGGGGGAAGGACATCGAGGCCACAGGCCCTAAAGGAGGCTGGCTGGAGCTGCCTGGGACTTGGCGGTGGACAATGACGCGTCCCGCCAGCGCCTACTGTTCAGAAAGACCCAGACCGAGCGGGGGAGCTGCCCAGGATAATGCCCTATCAAAAAAAAAAAAGGGAGGACAGTGAGATTGCTCACAAAGAAGTGGGAAAGCTTAGAAATAAAAATCATAGGGGCGCCTGGGTGGCACAGCGGTTAAGCATCTGCCTTCGGCTCAGGGCGTGATCCCAGCATTCTGGGATCGAGCCCCACATCAGGCTCCTCCGCTAGGAGCCTGCTTCTTCCTCTCCCACTCCACCTGCTTGTGTTCCCTCTCTCGCTGGCTGTCTCAATCTCTGTCGAATAAATAAATAAAATCTTTAAAAAAAAAAAGAAATAAAAATCATAAAATGTAAGTTCTTCTTCTCTTTCTCTTTTTCACTAGTGATTGGCCCAGCTTTCTCTAAAGAAAAGAAACTAATCAGGCACCGTTGGAGATGTCACAGATGAGGGGAGGGGGCCTGCGAGTTGTGTCACGTGACGCGAGCTAGCCTGGTAGGTGCGCGCGAGTTCAGAAGCACGTGGGCAGAGCCATGAGCGGTGCGAGCAGGACCAGGGACAGGCACATAGGTTTTTTCTGGGCACCAGTGTGGCTTGCTGACTCCAACACGAAAGAACGTTTCTCAGGTTTATTGTATTATTAACTTTCGTTTTCTGATAGAGTAGTGTTAGAGAACATAACAATCTGGCCTTCAGAACGTAGGTAAGGAATTTTTTTGCAGTTTCGTAGGTAAACCCCCAGTGTGACACTTGTGTAAGTACTTGTTCTTTTTTTTTTTTTTTTTTTAAAGATTTTATTTATTTATCTGACAGAGACAGAGACAGCCAGTGAGAGAGGGAACACAAGCAGGGGGAGTGGGAGAGGAAGAAGCAGGCTCATAGCCGAAGAGCCTGATGTGGGGCTCGATCCCATAACGCCAGGATCACGCCCTGAGCCGAAGGCAGACGCCCAACCGCTGTGCCACCCAGGCGCCCCAATACTTGTTCTTTAATGTGAGAAGTTCGTGTACGTCATCCAAGCAGCTGAGATGTCACAGCCGCATAGCAAAAATAAGTATTCTGTATCCCAGCCACAGTTTAGTTTCATTAGTAAACTGAATACTGTCAGAGGAGGTTGCAACATGTTAATTAAAAATATGCTGTTATATTTTCCACATCTCTCTCACTATACCTAAATCATGAATATCTTGCAACTTGAAGGGACGTATCATGTAATATTAATATGTAATACCGTGTGTCAAATAGGATACCAGTAACAATTTGCTAATAGGCAAACAGCCTTTCATTCACAGAATATACATATACATATACTTTTTTTTTTTTTTAAGTAAATCCTACCCCCAAGGTGAGGCTGGAACTCAGGACCCCTAGATCAAGAGTCGCATGCTCCATGACTGAGCCAGCCAGGCACTGCCACAGAATACATTTCAAACAGCAGAATATAAGTAGATAATCCCTTGCTCTCAAAAAGTTTCAGATCTGGTTTTGGTGATATGAACTGTACAAGTTAAATAATGCAAATACTTGTTAATCTTAGGCTAATGAGAGTTCAAAGAAAGTAATTTCAGATCCTTAAGGAAGTGACTGCCAGACTTAGAAGCAAACAAACAGGACAAATAGGGAAGTTGTAAGGAAATTCTAGTCAGAGTAAAGGATGTAAGCAGAGACTTAACTATGGAAAAGGCGTATTGAAAAAATTTAAATACCAGAGTTAAGGCAGTCTTCTTTCTGTGTTTGGCAAATAGTTTTTAAATTTTTGAACAATCAAATAGTAAGTGTCTAGGATAGACTGGAACAACAATCCCCCCGCCCCCCACCCTGAAAAAAAGCAGGGAGGAAAACCAATTATAACTATTGCAAAATTTCTAGCTGAAGATGCTGGATTAATGTGTCTGAATTATTGTGACACCATGTATATGGAATGGAGAGACTTAAAAAAGAAATCCTTAGATAATTTAAATATGACAGGAAATGCCATTAAACAGGAATGTCTCATCAGATTTGGAAACTGGGAGAATGGATGAGCCAAATATTTAATATGCAACAAGGCTGATGTTATTCCTTTTGTTAATATGCCTGACAACCGTTTATAATTATTGGGCCAGAATCAGCAGTTGTTATTAATCTTATGAATTTAGTAACACATTCTAATATATTTTTACAGAAAAAAAATCTTAAAACAGTTCTAACTGGTAACTTCATTTACATCTACTTGCAGGTAGAAATTGTGGTCTGAATTTTATGATAGTATAGATAGGTTTTCCTCTTCAGCCATTCATAGAGTTCTATAAACATTGAAATGGGAATGTTCAACATAAAATTTTGCTTTTACAGGATACAGAGCTGTCATTCCCTTTTGGGAGATATTTATCAGCACCTAGATACATACTAGAGCCTCCATGAGTGTTTTGTTTGAGCTAATGAATGCAGTAACCATAAGTGGTATCCTTGCCTGCTCTGAAGTCTCCATCCATACTATGCACAGTTACCGTAATGATCTTTTGAAAACACAAATCTGGGGGCACCCGGGTGGCTCAGTTGGTTGAGTATCTGACTCTTGATTTCCACTCAGGTCATGATCTCAGGGTCCTGGGATTGAGCCCCACATCAGGGTCAGTGGGGAGATTCTCTCTCTCCCTCTCTCTCTGCCCCTCCCCCAGTCTCTCTCTCTCTCTCTCTCTCTCTCTCTCTCAAATCTTTTTTAAGAAAACCAGAACTGTTGGGGTCCTACCCCCAGAATTTCTGATTCAGTAGGTCTGGGGTGGAGCTCAAGAGTTTTCATTTCTACCTTGTTTCCAGGTGATGTTCACCCTGCTGGTGTGAGGGCCACACTTTGAGAACGCTACCCTGGTTTATAGTTCCATCAGGGTAGGGCCAATGAAACAGCACATACATTCAGAAAAACATGCTGAATATATGCATAAATACCAAAATAAATGGGGGAAGGGGAAAGAAGTGGAGGAAGTAAAAATAACCCAGGTGGTAGGGAATAAAATAAGCAAATTCTTCTCTCTCCTTTGCCTTTGCTATTAACAAAACCTGGTATAGAGGGTTTCACAAAAGCACATCCTTATATATTGCTCCCCTCACATATTGCCAACCAAATTCTGTAGTTTCTAATATTTTTCCAAAGTAAGGTTATCGTGACCTAAATACTAAATTGTTTATCCTAAAGATAAACAATTAAAGATTATCTGGTCCGGTTTCCCCAAACTAAGGGAGGGGGCAACTATCAGATGCAGTTGTGGGACTTGTAAATAGCACCATCATGGTCCTGCTCTGGTCTTTCTCGCTTTCCCTCCCAGGCCATTAAAACTCCTAGAGAACCTAGTCCATTTCCTTTATTCTAATGCTGAGGTGCATAATAATTCATTTCTATAATATTATTACATTTGGACTTGTTGCAGGATTGTTGAACATGATGGTCAAGAAAGAATTCTTGAGATGTTTTATAGTACATGTAGTAAATTCATTTAAGTAGCATAGGAACAGGACCCCTGTGACAGAAGGAGCTGCACTTTTGCTGTATGAAGCTGGTGGTTATATGCTTAGTGTTCAAGGCGGGAGGGGACATACAGGGAGTATTAGATCGTAAGTGTTTTCTTTACATTTCTACTCGTAAATCTACTTTTGGACATTTCTCTATTGCTTATCATTCAGCTTGATAGTAACTATTGGCGAGATACACAGGTAGTCATGAGACCCTCTAAGAATGTAGCCACCGGCACGTATTTGATCCTCTCCGAAGCTGTGCAGGCTGTAGGTCAGCCTTCTGGAATAAAGATGAACATTTTCCCCTCATCATTTCCCTCCTGATGAATTTTCAGTACTTTAATCTTTAAGGTTGTTGAAGGACAAAGGGCTTACTTCTGTAACTTCTTCAAGCTGAGAGGGTCATAATGATGTCCCTACCCATGGATCAGAATTGATCACTGTCTGTATCTACAAGTAACTATTGCAGAAGGCAGCTGTAGAGTCCAGAGGTGACATTGGGGTAAATTTGTTTTAAGTAGTAAGGATCATCTGTAGCTGGGCAAAGGAGTCAGGAACTGCTTGTATGTATCTCAACAATAGGAGAGAACAAAGTGAAAGACATGTTAAGATTAATATAATAAAAATAAGAAGTGTGATAAGAAGACCCTTTAAGGTAGACCATAGTCCACCTCCCGATCAGGAATTTAACCAGTCATTAAGTGACAATGTAGAGGCTTTAAGAGCACCAATTTGGTTATTCATATCAGTAAGCAGTTTGGTTATATTTTGTCATAATCTGAAATATAGACACAACACTCCACTTCAGTAATGGCACATGTTTCTCCTTGTGCTGCTGTCAAGACATCTAATACCATTCTGTTTTGTAAAACTGCTTTACACACTTGGGTCATTTCAGTGATTAATAATGTAATGCTATTTTGAGGGGCGCCTGGGTGCCTCAGTCAGTGAAGTGTCTGCCTTCGGCTCAGGTCATGATCCCAGGGTCCTGGGATCAAGTTCCATGTCAGGCTCCCTGCTCAGAGGGGAGTCTGCGTCTCCTTCTCTGTCTGCCCCTCCCCCTGCTCGTGCTCTCTCTTTCTTTCTCTCTTTCTCTCACTTTCTCTCAAATAAATAAAAATCTTTAAAAAATAATGTAATGCTATTTTGAGTCATTTAATGTCTTCGTTGTGTATTTATCAAGGGCCTCCATGTGCCATATGATGTCTTCTAAACCTACTGATGGAAGAGAAATAGATGGCAGATGGCCATACCCATGGAACACAGATCTTGTCCATCATTGTTTTAGATGTGGAAGATTAGCTGGACTTGTGCTAGTCTTAGTACTATGCCTGTGCACCCAGACATAAGCTATAGTACGTCTTCCAGTCCAGCCTGGTGGACGCCACAGCCACAGATTTGGCCCACATAACCATTGTGTTCCATTAGGTGCTAGCCATCTGATGCCTGGTTTCCTGTTCAGTCAACACACCAATTGGTTGCCTGTAAAATCATGGTATGGTCATAGGCTTCTGGGGAGAGCCATCCCATTTAGCAAATACATTGGGCCATGAATCAAGGGTATGGCTTTTCTGTTCCCAGCATAACAGCGTCTTTTGGCTTAGCTGTCCTATTGTGGGAGTAAGCCACATATATCCATCCCATATTTGATAGAATCCTTCCTAAGTGTATCGATGGGAAGTACTACATAATCGGAACTTGTTTTCATGAGCCTATCTGTGGTTTTGCATATTCAGTTAAAATTTTGATAGTTTAAGGATAAGAGAAAGGCCTCTTAGGGCCTGGAGAGTTCCATGTAACATTTAACATAGGCCAGCAAGAAACATTCTTTTTTGTAATAGGAATAATCCTATATGTGTTGGTATTGGAGTGATGTATCATATCAGCTATGTATTGATGTAAATAATGCCGATCTATACCTTATGATAGAGAAACCCACCAAGGGAGGCCTGAAGTGCTTGATATGGGCAGTAAGCCACAAATCCGAGGCAAAGATTGCTTTCGTAGCTCGGTGTAGTGTTGTGCCCATTGTAAAAAAAGGTTACCATTTAAGTATGGTGTGCATGTGTGCTAAAACTTCGAATATATTAGCAGAATCATCTGGGATATATACAAAACGTTTAGTCTCAATATTAGCATAGTAACTCTTTCTTTGACTTGTAGTCAGGATATCAAGGGCCATTAGGTTTTGGAGGGCCACTTTTTTAATTCGTAGGTGACTTCATGCTCGGTTTGGTTAAAGGTGGCTGCTGTATGCTTGGCTAAAGTTTCTGTTTGTAATTTTACATCAATAGAGGTGGCTGCCAGGACAAATACGGCTAAGGGATACAGCCATTAAGAAGCCTTCTTTGCCTGATGTCTAGCCTTGACAATGTTCTAATTATGAGGAAACGCTGGCAAGTGAGAGATGACTTGTCTGGGGAAATAAGGCCATCCCAAGTATATTCTCCAATCTACTTATAAGGAAGGTGGGGCCATCCATTATCTCCACAGACTAACAAGCAAGAAGATTGTCTATATATGAGCCATTACGGCAATCTCTGTGAAATTTACCTTAAGTTGTCTAGCTTAGGCAAACAACAAACAATTAAAGACAATTAAAACTAGAATCTAACATCAACAAAGAAATTATTATTATTGAATAACTGAAATTTGGAAATATAATTTTTCTCTCTAAATTCACCCTCATTTCCAGATATAGTCAAATGAAGACTAATTCATTTGTAAAACAAGTCCAGTCTTATTTACATAAGCTCCACAAGAATAGTGACTGATCACGTAGATACCTTAAAATCTACTTTTCTGGAACTTTCCATAAGGAATCTCTAGATCGAACTTTTAATAGCCTTTCAAGGCCAGAGTCAAGCCAAATACTTGTCATCAGACTTGCCTATAATACCTATAGATTAGAATGTATTCCTCTTCTCAAGGTCCCCAGAATATCCTGAGGTTCCTGCACCTCCCAGGAAGTGACCTTCTTTACTCACCTGAGAAGGTTGCTGGGAACTCTAAGCAAGATATCAAGCCAATATTTCCAACAGGCTCCATGGGGCTCCATAAGGTCAACCTTAATTCATTAAAGCTGTCTGATCTTACCTGAGTCTATGCATGTCTCTCTCCAATATGACATTCCAGTCACAGTGTTGGTGATATAACATAACAAATGTTTCCAATGGTGTCCTGTTATAAGGAGAACAGATTCTTACTGAACTTATGCAAATGACTGTAATATCCATGAAAGAAAGAATATTCACTGAGAATTTCTGAATTCTGGAGGGTTCAGGTAGGGAGAAAATTTAAATGCTTCGGTTTGTTCACAAAGAAAAACTTTTTCACATTTCTGTAAGTCATGGGTATCTTAAGAGAAAATTTCCTTAAATCTGGAAGAGCAAATATTAGAGAACAGCAATGTTTAAAACAAGAGTCACAAGGGGCACCTGGGTGGCTCAGTTGGTTAAGCATCAGACTTGATTTCGGCTCAGGTCATGATGTCAGGGTCCTGGTTGAAGCCCTATGTTGGGCTCTGTGCTCAGCAGGGAATCCATTTAGGGATTCTCTCTCACCCTCTCCCTCTGCCCCTCCCCACTTCACATAAAGAAATAAATCTTGAAAAGAGTCACAAAAACTATAATTATCTTCCTCAATTCATTTAGTCCCATATTACTAATTCTATTTGTTTGGATGCAGCTTTTTTTGGTTAGTTCTGGAAATTCTTACCCAGTTTAGTTTTATTTTTTTCTCAGTTTAATCATTTTAAGGATATCAAAAACTGCATTTCTTGAAAGTCCTTTTTTATGAATCTCTTTGAAGATAAAACATATTTTGCAAGAGCATCAGAACAATAACTATAAATGACCCAAAAAAGTCCTTCAGAAATAGACATGGTTAAAGATCAGACATGAGAGTTAATTCTAATGCAATTGACAAGGAAATCGGGTTATTTCTGTGACACACAACATTTCAATGACCTTATACCAGTACTTATTAAAACTTAAGGAATTTTATGTGCATTTTAGAATGGTTATAGAATTTACCCATATACTACAACGTAAGTCTTATCATCATTGGTTTGACAATGCTTCCCACGTAATTTAACATACCAAATGAACAAGCCTTAATAAGTCAAAAGACGTCATTTACCATTTAAATCTCAGGAAGTTTGTTAAAAATCTTAGAAAGCTCTAAAGCACATAATTAGAGGCGCCTGGCTGGCTCAGTTGGTTAAGAATCTGCCTTCGGCTCAGGTCATGATCGGGGGTCCTGGGAACCAGCCCCACATTAGGTTCCCTGCTCAGCAGGGAGTCTGCTTCTCTCTCTGTCTCTGTCCCTCCACCCACTTGTGCACTCTCTCTCTCTCTCAAATAAATAAAATCTAAAAAAATAAAGCACATACTTAAATAGGATTACAGATCATTAAAAATTTAATATTTATATTTAACCAAGGTGACGATAAGGGATTCTATGGGACGTTATATAGTTTTTTAGCAAAACTTAGTTCCTTTAATATTGAGAAGTTTTAACTTTAAGTAATCAAGACCTGATACACACAAAACATAGAAGCTTTGGTTTTCTGGGCAGATAAAGAAAAAGTTCATTTACATTTTCTTATCAAGAACAGACCAACAATCCAAGAAAACTTTGTCTTCTTAACAGACAGAAAAGCAGAATTTCGATTTTATACCAGTGTACTTTTAAAATCCATTCACTTCGAGGTGCCTGGCTGGCTCAGTCTGTGGAGGATGAGACCCTTGATCTTAAGGTTGTGAGTTCAAGCCCCATGTTGGGTGTGGAGCTACTTAAAAATAAAATAAAATCCATTCCAACATGAATTCTTTTTTTTTTTTTAAGATTTTATTCATTCCTTTGACAGAAAGAGAGAAGCACAAAACAGGGGGAGCAGCAGGCAGAGGGAGAACCAGGACCCTGGGATCATGACCTGAGCCAAAGGCAGACGCTTAACAGACTGAGCCATCCAGGCACCCCTCAACCTTAATTCTGACCACACATAAAATTCTTTTCCAAAGATTTCCCTTCACAAACCTTCTACGATTTTCTTTTTTATTTATATTTTGTACTAAGCCTTTTTTCTCTGAACAACCTGTCTCATTTTAAGGCAAAATTACTTTTTTTTTCCCTCAACAAAAGGTATTCCCATCCCTTTTAACTTTCTCATGTATCTCCTACTTCCTTACAAGCAAAGTTGATTTCCTTATCTCCATCAGTCTTAATTACATTTAGCAGAATTTTAACTTTTAGAAACCTTCACCTCCAATGAAAATTAAGTAGTAACCAATTGTGAACTGTTATACCAGGATTCTTTTAGAGCTGAAATTCATGAATACATTTCGTGATTTCTAAAAAACAGTTTTTCCCATAGTGCAATCTAAAGCATAAAGCACATTTGCCAGCAGACCCAGGTATCCTCAGTTTCTCTGCAATAAGAAGCCAAAAGCAGACAAACCTGTGTTCAGTAACCAATGCTGTAGTATTTTATCTTATCCAATGAATGCAATTTGTCATTTAACTTAGCAAAACTTCACACTTTCAGGTTACCAAAGATTTTGAAAGCTATTTAGAAGTTTTATCTATAAACCTTTTTTAGTTAGCCTACTTGGTTTTTTTAACAACTACCCATGAAAACTCAGATGAGACAAACACAAGCCTCATATTAAGTCATTTTTTGCTGACAACTTGCAACAGAGATAACATGAGCTTATTTGACCCTTAGTAAATCTTGGTAGAAGGAAGTTTTATATTTAATGCTGATAACTTTAAAGACATGTCTACCTTCATTAAACTAACAAACTTAAATTAGCTTAAATACCAAATATGCTACACTGGGTCCACTAAAAGTCAATCAATTTGTTCCCCACTGTCAATTTTTACCTGGGGCACCTGTGGGGAAATCTGGAACGGGCGGAAGTGGGGTGTGCTTCGCTCCTTGATAGTGAGGGCAGGAGCAGCAGGAGCCAATGGCGCCAGAAGCAGGCTCTAAGCCGGATCATGGTGGTGAAGAAACGGGAGGAGGAGGGAGAGTGGTGAAGAAACGGGAGGAGGAGGGAGAGGGGGAGGCAGAGCAGGTGAGGTGGGGCCAGCAAGACCGGAGGCGGATAAAAGCCCAGAGCAAGACCGGAGGCGGATAAAAGCCCAGAGGGCAGAGAAAGAGGACTCCTGGTCCTAAAGTTTCTCAGCTCCGACAGATGAGCAGATAGACGTTTTCTTTTTTCCACCAACAAAAACTGAGGGGCCCCTGGGTGGCTCAGTCGGTTAAGCATCTGCCTCCAGCTCAGGTCATGATCCCAGGGTCCTGGAATCAAGCCCCGAGTTGGGCTCCCTGCTCAGCGGGGAGCCTGCTTCTCCCTCTCCACCCCACCCAGCTCCCTTGTGCTCTCTTGCTACCTCTCTCTCTCTCTCTCAAATAAATGAAATCTTAAAAAAAAAGGGGGGGGGATAGGCAGTCCATGTTGAATCAGAGAAGACAAGGAACCTCCCCCAAACAAAGGGAGTTTTGGCAGCTGCTTGGGAATATTCCTTAAAGTCCCTGTCCCAAGGTAAACTAACCAGATCGTTGGTTCCAATTATCATAACCATGAACCTGGGAAATGAATGATGGAGAAAACCCCACGTACAACAAGTCAGACAACATTCATCCAGTCCTCTCAAGAATATATTCCAGATCTGACACACAAAAGAAGCAGCAAACAAAGAGACTAGCGACTTAGGAAAAACAGGCAGGCATGTAAGGGTCTTGACAGCAAGATGTTTACAAGAGAGCTGCACATCTTGGGAGCTGGGTTTATTTTACAGCCCGATAGCATGGAGTGCTTTTTATTTAAATCCAAACTGACACCAGTATGCTAGGAGACTGCTCAAGGGGGAATCCTTTAGGATCGAGAAAGCTGATCTCATAGTCCATTCCTATAAAACGAAGAAAGTACATTAACTACCCAAAATCCCTTTCGGCTTCTGAATGGTATCCCATCAGGAATATTGCCAACAGTTCCTGGGGTTCAGAGTGGTGAGAGGCATCCCTCTTCTCGACTGCTCTGACACCTTCGTACTACCTGAGGAGTGATGTTGACCTCCCTTCCCTTCCCCATTGCATCCTAGACCACAACAGGGGCTGGTGAATGGACTGAAACACCAGAGACTTGGGCTGCCACTTTCCACTTGGGGAGAGCCGATATATTTGGCCACCGATATTAATACCCCTTGAAAGCCTCTGGATCTAGTATTAATGAATGCGGTAGAGGTCCTGACCTTTGTTAAGAAGAGGCAGCTATTTTACATTAAGTGTCATGTATCTAAGCTAGAAGTACTTTCATTCTAAGAGCAGGACTGGGAACGCCAAATAGCCCATGGGTAAGGACAAATGAGAGACATGAAAAAATGAAAGTGTGGAACCCCTATCCAATCCAGGCAACTTTCTCATGAACTTTATCCATGATCCAGTCCCAAGGGAGTGGTCCCCCATTGGGCGGGTGCCACAACTGGGTAATAGCTCTGGTCCCTTTCAGGAAGCACACGGTCAGACATGTCTTGGACTTGATGCTCATCGAGGGATCACACTGGGTTATTTAGGAAGAAACCTTACACAGGAGTCTTAAGATTGGAGGCCACCCTAATGGCATGTATGGTTGTCCTATGCCTGAGAAGAATACAAGTATTAACATGTAGAACAGGAAGGGCCTGATTTCTGAGCCCAACACCATTATGGCCAAGGTACTGGTGTCCCTCCAGCCAGGTGGCAGGAGTTTGTCCCTCTCTGTAGTGTGGGCATTGGCAAGAGGTTCTCTCCGGAGCACTCAGCAAGACCTGCTCCAAAGAGTTGTACTATTCAGGACATCTCTGAAAAGGAACAAGTAAGAAACAAAGACCGGGGATAAAGAAGACTTACCAAGCCGCACCAGGGCTCTTGGATTCATTCCATAATCCCCGTACAGGCCACCAAAATTGTGGAATCGTTGAGCTCGACAGTCAAGAAGTAATTCTTGAGACATTTTAAGGTGCAACTTAGTAAGTTTAAGTAGCTCAGGGACAGGACCCCTGGATAGAAAGAACTGCACTTTTGCTGTATGATGCTGGTGGTAATATGCTTAGTGTTCAAGGGGGACATTCAGGGAGTATTAGATCATAAGAGTTTTCCTTGAATTTCTTCTCATAAAACTACTTTCCGTAAGATTTCTCTGTTGGTTATCATTCAGCAATATTAACTTGGTGAGATGTACAGGCAGTCATGAGACTTTTTTTTTTTAAGATTTATTTACTGGGGCACCTGGATGGCTCAGATGGTTAAGCGTCCGCCTTTGCTCAAGTCATGATCCCAGGGTCCTGGGATCCAGCCCTTCAACGAGCTCCCTGCTCAGTAAGGAGCCTGCTCTCCGTCTCCTTCTACTGCTCCCCTTGCTTGTGCTCTCACTCTCTCCGTCAAATAAATGAATAAAATCTTTTTTAAAAATAAAGATTTATTTATTATTTGACGGAGAGAGTGGGCAGAGGGAGGAGCAGAGGGAGAAGCAGACTCCCCACTGAGCAGGGAGCCCAATGTGGGGCTCAATCCCAGGACCCTGAGATCATGACCTGAGCTGGCATCCAGAGTCGGTTGCTTAACCAACTGAGCCACCAAGGTGCCCCTGTCACAAGACCTTTTAAGAATGTAGCAACCAGTACATTTTTTACCCTTATTGAAACTGTGTAGGCTATAGGTCAGCCTTCTGGGCTAATGTGAATTTTTCTGTTTCTGTCCCTCATCAGAACTTTTCTAAAGGAGGACACCTAATTTTAAATAAGGTTCACTTATTTATTCAGATGCTGAGTGTATATTATGTCATAAGCACAAAGTACACTAAAACAAGACTGAGCCAAGCAGCTTAAAATCCGTGCACTTTTAGTCTTTCATAAAAGTGTGGTAAGCGCAGTGCTGGAGGTGTGCACAGCACGCCCTGGCAGCACGACAAAGAACTTCTAGCTCTTTGACTTGGAGATGGAAATGGTGTCTGGCAAGACTGGCCAGCTGAGCCTTACACAAAGCTGGCTGGAGGGCAGGCAGGCAGGAGAGTGGGCATTCTCCAAGGGGTCTAGAAGAACTGGAGCTGTTTGGTAGTATGAAATTTAAGCTTTCTCCTGGAATGGAGTGACAAGAATTATGCTCATAGAAGGCCCCAAGCCTTAAAAAGGATTAAAGGGTGCACAATTTCCTCATTATGCCTTTATTTGATTTGAAACTTAAAATATGTTCTATTCCAATCCAGGCTAGTACAAGCCCCTGGAGAGTGCCTTTACGTCTGTTCGACAGATTCTGTTGAATATAAAAGGAATGAAATTAAGACGTTACTGACTCACCTGGTACTTAGAATTAAGTATTCCAATTACTTGATCCATATTGATGGAGTCTGGAATATGGCACTGTGGCGTAAAAATTTTGATTAGAAGCATTTGAGTTACTGAAATCCTCTAATCTGCCTAAAAGCAAAGCCTCCCAAAAGAACTCAGTTGTTATAAACCCCCTCTCAGGGAGCAACCAGGAAAGATTATCTTATCACCAGGTACTGTGAGAAGTTGGCACCACGCCTAAACAGACTTTGTCACAAAACTATTGTATCTACCATCAATTCTCCTAAGGGCCTATTCATCTTTCTTAAGTCATCTGCTTTCCCATGAGTGCCCTTTCTATCCCCAACTTCCCCTATTAAGAAGTCATGTGTAAGTGTCCTTCACCCCCTTTCCCCTATCAAGTTGATATATAAGGCCCCAAATTCTAACTACCCCTTCAAGTCACATTTTTGTGAACTCCCTCATACTCTTTTAAGTCTTTTCTCTTGCTTCTCTTTTGTCAGTTTAATCAGCAGGCTCTCAAACACAGAATCTAGGAAGTAGAGGAAAAGTTTTTCCTCCCCAACGATTCAAAACACTGCCTGCCGTTTATTTCTAATTACGTACTTTCCCCCTTTTATGATTTCAAAGTAATAAAATTCCTTTGGGAGCTGCTTCTCAAATTTAATAGAGCCTAAGATAGAATTGGTTAAGTGTTCTAGTTTTTAATCTCATGATTGCATTTAAAAGGAATTGTGATTCTTGATTTCTGTAATTTGTCACCGGTTACTTTAAAAGCTCAGGGTGCTGGATTTACAAACTCTAAAAACCTTACTTTAGGTGCTTTTTATTTAGAATTTAACATCTTTTAGATGTTAACCTCCATGTTTATGTATAACTGAAAAACCTTGAACATGACAAATTAATGCTTTTTGGTCGTTAGAACTGAGAATTACAAGGTAAAGTAGATAGGAAATATGTGAGTAGGGAAAGTAGATAATTTACCAATAACTCTTGAAAGAAAACTTAAGAGGGTGTAAATTGAGCATGACTGCCTGATCAGAAAGGTTAAGAATTGCTAAAATTCTAGTTTTTCTAAAAACTGATTTGTTCATGTTTGTTTGTTTTTTAAGATTTTATTCGAGAGAGAAAGCACAAGCAGGGTGGGTGGGGGGAGGTGGGGCAGAGGAAGAGGGAGAAGCAAACTCCCCACTGAGCAGGGAGTCTGACGTGGGACTCGACCCTAGGACCCTGGGATCATGACCCAAGCTGAAAACAGAAAAATATAAATGAATATTAAAAAAAAAAAATTCACATGCTCTACCAACTGAGCCAGCAAGGTGCCCCTGTACTTTTTATTAAAGACACAAATTTCTTTTCCAGTTTATTTCTCCTTAACTGGCCAAGTTTTTACTCACCAAATACTGATCTCAAGTTTTTATTCTTCAAATCAGTTATGCAACAGTCTTAAGCAAAGTGAATAAGCAACCTATTTGTGACAGTGTTTTAGGCCACCTAATTAAAAGCATTATATAACTATTTGAAATTGAAACTGACAGTATTTATAAAATCTTGTCACAAATATAGCTTCCTAAACTATGAGCAATCCTGTCCTCAATGATAAATCTGACAAATGATATTTGAGAGAAGTATTTTAATCATTCCAATAGCAAGCTCGGTATCATTTCAAATTCTTTATTATACATCATGGTTGCACAATTTGAGGCTGGTTAAATACAACTGGTTTTCAAAATTTCTTCGAATAGTTTCTAGATTACTACATGCAAGTGACCATGAAAATATTTGGCATTTTTAAATTCTGAAACTCTGAGCAGGCACTTACATGAAGGAAAACATTACCACTCACAGATAGCCACATTTAAAACAGATGCTCCAGCACAGGGTACATGGAACCTTTTGCCAGGAAAGAAGTTGGTTACTGACCATTTTATCAAAGTGCCATAGTAGTAAACAGGTTTAAAGAAATGTAATTTGGGTTACTTGGCTTACTCATAAAGTAAGGGTAACTGACAAGACTTGCGTGAAGTGTATAAAAAAATATTGGTACAAAAACCAGTGAACCCTAAATGAAAGTAGTTTCACACAGCAGGCTTCATTTTAGTTCCTTCACCCCATGTTTAGCGTATCTGAGATCAGACCCCATGCATATGAACAGATGACTAAAAGCTTCTTTTTGGAACTTTGAACAAATGACTTTAGTGTTACAAAATTTAAACAGAGTGGGTGAAATTACATTTGAATTTGAACTAGCCAAAGTTCCAGTTTAACAAACACGAAATTGTCCAGATGTAGATAACCACATGCTTCACAGGTCCTCCTGAGTTCCCCATCCTCAAATTTTCCCCTGGAAAGGGAAGAGAGTATTTGTGAAGGCAAGAAAATTATATTTGTATATATGCGGTAAAAAGATGCCTTAATTTAAAAAAAAAGTAGTTACAGAAAAATTATATAGTTTTAACAAATTCTAAAATGCCAACATAGAGTCAACTCTACATTGCAGAAAACATACAGTGGTACCTGCTGGACAGTAGTAGCAAAATAGTTACTTAATATGGCAAAAAAAGAAAGACAGAAGGAAAAGAAAGAAGAAAGAGAAAGGAAGAGAAAGGAAGGAGGGAGGGAAGGAGGAAGGGAGGGAAGAAGGGATGGAAGGAAGGAGGGAGGGAAGAAAGGAAGGAGGGAGGGAGGAAGGGATGGAAGGAAGGAAGAAGGGAGGAAGGGAGGGAAGGAAGGGAGGGAAGGAAGGAGGGAGGGAAGGAAGGAGGGAGGGAGGAAGGGGAAAGCTAGCAGGCCACAATGACATGCCACATAATCTCGGGGAAAAATTTTAACATTCACACCACAGAAGACTTCAAAGAGGATACAATTCAGGAAGCCATGGAATGGCAGAATCAAAAGCACCTACAGTGAAACACTCCATATTTCTCAAATACACCTATAGAAACATAAACGTATTTCTCAAAAATATTGAGATGCCATGTTTTAAATCTTTGCAGGATGTAAGGCCCACTCAATTTTTCTATTTTTATTTGAACACAAAATATTTAATTTTTTGCATGTAGAGAATAAGAGGTAATTATTAGCATGAAAAAGGAGAAAAGTATTTATAATCAACATTACAAAGAAAAGCAAAATTACAAATACCAGCCTACTCACATGAAAATCTTTAATGTTTATGCATATCTGAGTGCTTATCATCAGGTCAAAGTGTGCAGTTAAAAAAAAAAAAAAAGGAAAAAAACGGCAGCTTAGGAAAGTTCCAGTGTTTCAAAGAAAGCGCTTTTTTTAATGTATGTACATGAAGAACATTTAGTTGTATCATAAAATAAATGCAGCACTGTAAGATAAAGGAAGACTATCATAAATGGAGTTTTGGCCTTTCCCCCCCTACAAGCTGCAACCATCTTTAACCTGCTGAACTTAATGGATATAGGAGGTTTTTGTTTTTCTTTTTTTCTCCTATTCAGTTCACATTTCAGGCTGTTCAGCAGATGCCTGTGATTCTGGTGATTCAAATCGCTGGTGAAAGTTTGTTCTCTGTTTCCTCAATTTTTCAGGAGCTTTTCTCCATAAAATGATCTCCTAGTAAAACAAATGCAAGACATCAACAAATTAATATTCTCATATTATGTCTTAAATTTTCACCATGGAAATAATGCCCCTTCAATTTAACTATAACAAAATGAAATTCTTCCCAACAAAAGCTGTTCTCTTTGCTGAATGACCTACTTTCTTCCAATTCTAATCGTGGACCCCTCCCTCTGCCTACCCTGCTCCCCCCTCCTCAGCACCTATGCACACCACCACCACCAATCCAATCTGGTGCAAGATTCTAGCTATTACTGCTTTCATAATTCCTAAAATCTGTCCTTAGTTTGCTATTTTGCCCCTATTCAAGTTCAAACCTTTGTCACTTCAACCTTAGACCCTAAAAGCACTCTTGGTAGATGGCTCTGCCTCCAGTGCCTGAGGCCCCTTTCTAACCTATCCTTCCAATCACACCAGAGTAGTCTAAAACATTGCTTGGATTGCACTTCAGTAGTTCTCAGCACCTCTAGGATAAATCTCAAACCAGGCATTCAAGATCCTTCATAACCTTTATCCAATTTACCCACATCACTTTGTTCCACCACCAGCCAAACAGTTAACTTCCTGCTCCCAATGCACTCCAAATAAACTTGCCCTATGATTTCTCCTATATATGCTTCAAATACTTACTCCTTTGCCTATCCAAATCTTGTTCCAACCAACCCACCCTGAAATCTCTTAAATTCCTAAAATTAAAAAAAAAAATTCTAAATTTGCTTTACAAAGCCATGACAGGCTGTCTACGTTGGTTACCAAACACCCAAATGAATGTCCATGGGAAGCACTGTATTTACTCAATAGGGCTGCAATATGTAACTGATTTGGAAACTGTAAAGTTTTTATCATCTATTAATCTACCTTTTTTGGTGGGGGGAAGGGGCAGAGGGAGAAAGAGAATCCCAAACAGGCTCTACACCCAGTGCAGAATCCAATGTGGGGCTTGATCTCATGACCCTGAGATCATGACCTGAGCTGAAATCAAGAGTCAGACACTTAACTGACTGAGCTACCCAGGCACCCCTATGAAATCTATCTTGAGTTACAAATTATGGCAATATCAGCAGAAAAGGTTTTCTCTCTTCTAAATTATTGTCAAACTATAAGTTTTCTGTTAATTAGCTTTTATAATTTTTCTCTTTCCACATGTATGCAATGTGAGGACCTTGAGGACAAACTACGTTTATAAAAGGTAGTTTTTGTATTCTTCACAATACTCAGTGCAGAATAATTTCTAATTTAGTTCTGAGTACTCAACTGACATTCAAATATTTATTAATCTGATTCATAATACAAAAGACCATTCCAATCAGAATCTTCATTGAAAATTCACCAAGGCTTTTGATTTTCAAATGAGAACTAGTTTTATGATAAACATTTTACATAAAAAAAGTATTAGATATGGGTCATCTCAGGTAAATTTACAACAGAATGGAAAGCCAGAATCCATCAAGTTACTGAAATCATCCAAAGTGATAACAGAAATCTACATTTGTTGATCAAGGAAAGATAGTCAAGACACTACTGAATGAAAAAGCAAATTAAAGAACACACAAATGATCTAAATACACATATACAAGTTTGTCTGGAAAACTAATCACAATGGCGGTGGAATTTTTGTTGACCTGTTCTTTATTGCCTGATTTTTTTTAACAAACAGTAGGTATTATTTTTATAAAACAAACAAAAACTTCAGAAGAAAAATAAAAGCTCTGCCAAATTACAGCCCATTCTGGAGCCCTGCAGAATGACAGGGAAGAGATCTATCACAACACTATTCCATTCACACCTACTTCCTTACCACAGAAACTCCCACTGCTCAGTACTGTAAAGCCTAGAAAAAGAAGTGCTTTCCAGGTGATTTAGAACTGCCATAGAACAAAACATCAGCCTTGGTGGCACCATACCTGCTGCTTGAAGTACCTTCTGTCTTCCTCATCAACAAGGACTAGATTCAAAAAGTACCTTACTGAAAATTTTTTGTTCACATCTCTCATTGTTGGAGTTGGGTCATATCCTGCTAAAAATAGTCTTATTGGAATTGATTCACCTGAAAGAAAAGCAATTTCCATTTAATTCTAAAGATGATTAAATATGGTCACATAACATCTTTAGAACTAAGCATTATAGAGAAGACACTAACACTTTAGTTCTTCATGAGATGGCAGCCTAACAAAAAATTTATTTATTTTTTTAAAGATTTTATTTATTTGTCAGAGAAAGAGAGAGAGAGAGAACAAGCAAGGGGAGCAGCAGGCAGAGGGAGAAGCAGGTTCCCTGATGAGCAAAGAGCCAGATGCAGGACTTGATCCCAGGACCCTGGGATTATGACCTGAGCTGAAGGCAGACCCTTAACCGACTGAACCACCCAGCCATCCCATCATAACAAAAACTTTACACCAGGGTTTCTCAGCCTTGGCACTACTGCCATTTTGGGCCCGATAATTCTTTGTTGTGAGTAAGGTCCTATGCCCTACAGGAGCTTTTAAAGCACCCCTGGCCTCTATTCACTAGGTATCAGCAGCATTCCCCAAGGGTGGCAACCAAAAATAACTCCACGCAACAGCAAATGTCCGGGGGATTGTAGGGGGAACAAAACCACCCCTAGATGAGAACCACTGCTCTAGAGTCAGAATGCCTGGATTCAGATGACAACTCTACAACTAACTGGCTGTGGGACCTTGGCCAAGTCACTTAACCATTCTGTTTCAAATTCCTTATCTGTGAAATGGAGAGTAGCAATAATATCCATCTTGTAGAGATTTGTAAGACTATATGAATGAATATATGTAAAAAGCTTAGAATAGTGCTAGCAGGTAAGTGCTGTTTTAGTAGTTTTGTTACTCCTTCATGAAGTTTTCATAATTTCTAATCATGTATATAAGTTCTTCAATACTTATTAACTAATTCATCCAAAGCAACAAACACGATCTGAATGGTTATTCCTTTGTTACCAAAAAGACTACTATTCTGATTCTTGTGGCTTCTTCCTAAGGGTAAATATTTGCATATTCTGTTTTGAATCTTTTATATGTAATACTTTTCTTGTGCACATCCATTTCCTGAAAGATATATGACCCATTACTTTACATAAAACTTTGTGGCTGCTGAAATTTTACAAAGTAATGTTGCCTAACAGGGGTGTGTACACACACACACACACACACACACGCACACGCACACACACACACACACACACGTCTTGAAGTTAGAAAGACCACGGGGCGCCTGGGTGGCTCAGTCGTTAAGCATCTGCCCTCGGCTCAGGGTGTGATCCCGGCGTTCTGGGATGGAGCCCCACATCAGGCTCCTCTGCTGGGAGCCTGCTTCTTCCTCTCCCACTCCCCCTGCTTGTGTTCCCTCTCTCACTGGCTGTCTCTCTCTCTAATAAATAAAATAAAATCTTTAAAAAAAAAAAAAAAGACCTGGCTCCAACTCCAATTCTGCAATGATTAGCTATTAAAGGAAACCAGATTATGTCACCACAAAATCTGCCTCTTTGACATAAAAATTATTTTGAGCTGAAGGCAACTAAGCAGCAGCAAAGAGCAGAAAAGGCTCCCCATCTTCTGCCTAAAGGCAGGCTATAAATTCTCCCTTTAATGAAGATAGTCTCATCAGCCCAGGGATGGCTAATAAGGAATCAGCAAATAAACCTTATTCCATTTGTTTCCTCCCTTAGATTTATTTACCTTCACACAGCTTGCCACACCTCTGGAAGCCTGAAACTACTTTCCTTTGTCCAGCTAGATCTCTAAATTTATTGTTCTTTTGAAGATGCTATATACGCTGTAAATCTAAGCCCTGTTTTGAATTATTTTTTTCTTGAGGTTTTTCCCACATGATGCGCACTGCACGCATTAATAAACTTTTTTTTCCCTTTATTAATCTATCCTTCTGAGAGTCCCAGCTGAAAATCTAAGATGGGTCAAGTTCTGCCTCTCCTACACTTTATCATTAACAAGTTTTTTAACCTCTTTGTATCTCAGTTTAATCTGCAGAATAAGAGATACGTAGTACAATTCCTCATCTATAGTTGGCACTCAGTAAATGATAGCTACTTTTTGAAATAATTACTAACAAAGTAAGAAAAAGCCAAAGATATAATGTAAAATGATAAATACTGGGGCACCTGGCTGGCTCAGTCAGTAGAGCATGTGACTTTTTTTCTTTTTTTTACGATTTTATTTATTTATTTGACACAGAGAGAGAGAGAGAGAGAGCAAGAGAGCGCGCGCGCACCCGCACACAAGCAGGGAGAGTGACAGGCAGAGAGAGGGGGAGAAGCAGGCTCCCCACTGAGCAGAGAACCTGACACTGGTCTGGATCCTGGAACCCTGGGATCATGACTTGAGCCAAAGGCAGACGCTTAACTGACTGAGCCACCTAGGTGCCCTGAGCAAGTGACTCTTGATCTCAGGGTTATAAATCTGAGCCCCATATTGGGTATAGAGAGTACTCAAAAAAAAATTAAAAATCTTTTAAAAAGTAAAATTATAAATTCTGGCTTCATTATCTTGGATACTGAAGATAATAATGGAACTGCTTGTTTTCTTGGGGACAATAAGGATTACAGAATCCCACAGAAATTAATGCTCAGCTATACAGTGCCTTGTACTCAGCATGAGAAAAAGGCTTACCAAGATAAACTATCATAACAGAAGACAATCAAAATATTACAAATTCAGAACTAGAGAAGAAATAATATATAAATGTCTCTTCTAAATACTAAATTTAAAATTTTCCTTCTTTCTTTCTTTTTTTAAAGTAGGCTCCATGCTCAGCATGGAGCCCAGTGCCAGCCTTGAACTCACAACTCTGAGATCAAGACCTGAGCTGGGATCAAGAGACAGAGGCTTAACCAACGGAGCCATCCAGGAGTCCCTACATACTAAAATTTAAACTGAGTAAAAAATTAAACCTTATTTCAGACTAGGAAGTACTAACAGTTTTTTAGTATCTATACAAAGATGATCTTAAAAACATTATTAGAATCATTTAAGAATTCACAAATACTTTTACACTGCAAAAATACTTTCAAACTAAACCACTATGAACACTGCTGTTTGTACTACCTATCACACAAAATAAGTAAATGAAAAGATTGTTACCTTTTACTGGTGCACCATCCATTATTTCATATTTAGCAATTGTTTCTGTTTCTGTGGTGGTACTTGGTCCTAGCACAATAATGTAAATGACATTAAAAAAAAGAATGTAAATGACATTAAGTTAAATATTTCCAGAATATAATTTCCAACCTCGTATCTTATTTTCCAACTACATTATTTTAGTAAATTTATCTTCCCATTTTGTGAAAATCATTCTATTTCTTGATACACACCTAACATACTTAACACTTGACTGAACGTTTCACTCTCTTCTTACCAAATATATAGTTCAGAAAGAATTTTCTCCATTGAGTTCCTTCTTTCTAGTATCAACTAAAATAGAAACTAGCAATACACGTAAGAAATAACCACTGTCATGCTAGTTTTCTCTGCAACATCCAAAATGTCTTCTTTCAGAGTTAGTTAACTCTAACATGGAGAAAACATCAAACCGAGTACTTGACTGACATAGTTCTTTTAAATTTGGGTGTTCATCTTCTAAGAGATTATTTGACCCCAGACATCTGTAAAAAGTCAATGATATGATAAACGAAAAAAGTATACCAAAACATATATTAACGATCCCAATGTTGTAAAATATATAATAAGCAAAGACAATTAAACTCTGTTCTGAATGATGAGTACAGATTTTTTATTTAAACATTTCTAGAATCAGCAAAATTCTTAACCAGAAAAAATGTTTAACTAATTTCCTTTTAAACAAGAAAAAAGAATCTGACATTTGATTTTAATATCTTTAAATCACTTAAACGTTTATTAGCAGGTGAAAATGGAGAATAAGAAATCACAGATGTTTCTAATTATGATTCCAATTATAAATTCTTAAAACGTGTTGCCTAAAATTATTTTCAGCAAAAATCCAACAAATGAGACAAATTAAATCTATACACTAATTAAAATTAAAAAGCAATTTAATTCTGGGGCAACTAGTCAGTCATCTGGAAAAAACTAAAGTTGAATCCATATCAAGACAAATTCAAAGAAATTAAAAGTTTAAACAAAATCCCCTAAGTATATTACTTTAGGAGAATCAAGCACAATTACTTTTAGAACATCAGTGTGAAAAAGGCCTTTCTGTGGCACAAAACCTAGAGTCTATAAAAGGAAAAACTGGTAAATTTG
This sequence comes from Ailuropoda melanoleuca, assembly GCF_002007445.2. Classification (NCBI taxonomy): domain Eukaryota; kingdom Metazoa; phylum Chordata; class Mammalia; order Carnivora; family Ursidae; genus Ailuropoda; species Ailuropoda melanoleuca. The sequence goes on along the minus strand of NC_048223.1, from coordinate 73,276,716 downwards.
ACTACACAAACAAAAAGAATTTCTACATGGCAAAAATCATCGTAAGCAAGATAAATTGGGGAAATTTTTGCTGCATTTGTTTTTTTAATTTTTTTTATTATGTTAGTCACCATACAGTACATCCCTGGTTTTTGATGTAAAGTTCGATGATTCATTAGTTGCGTATAACACCCAGTGCACCATGCAATACGTGCCCTCCTTACTACCCATCACCAGTCTATCCCATTCCCCCACCCCCATCCCCTCTGAAGCCCTCAGTTTGTTTCTCAGAGTCCATAGTCTCTCATGCTTCATTCCCCC